>NC_081557.1:73968020-74009960 GCF_022355385.1 Mustela nigripes | reverse complement strand
ACCCCCCTTCAAAACCCTCAGATTGTTTTTCAGAGTCCATAGTCTCTCATGGCTCACCTCCCCTTCCAATTTCCCTCAACTCCCTTCTCCTCTCTAACTCCCCTTGTCCTCCATGCTATTTGTTATGCTCCACAAATAAGTGAAACCATATGATAATTGACTCTCTCTGCTTGGCTTATTTCACTCAGCATAATCTTTTCCAGTCCCGTCCATGTTGCTACAAAAGTTGGGTATTCATCCTTTCTGACGGAGGCCTCACTCCATAGTGTATATGGACCACATCTTCTGTATCCATTCATCCGTTGAAGGGCATCTTGGTTCTTTCCACAGTTTGGCGACCATGGCCATTGCTGCTATAAACATTGGGGTACAGATGGCCCTTCTTTTCACTCCATCTGTATCTTTGGGGTAAATACCCAACAGTCTGTTCAATAAAAATGGTGCTGGGAAAACTGGACAGCTATAGGTAGAAAAATGAAACTCGACCATTCTCTTACACCATACACAAAGATAAACTCAAAATGGATAAAAGACCTCAAAGTGAGACAGGAATCCATCAGAATCCTAGAGGAGAATATAGGCAGTAACCTCTTTGATATCAGCTACAGCAACTTCTTTCAAGATATGTCTCCAAAGGCAAAGGAAACAAAAGCGAAAATGAACTTTTGGGACTTCATCAAAATCAAAAGCTTCTGCACAGCAAAAGAAACAATCAACAAAACAAAGAGGCAACCCATGGAATGGGAGAAGATATTTGCAAATGACAGTACAGACAAAAGGTTGATATCCAGGATCTATAAAGATCTCCTCAAACTCAACACACACAAAACAGACAATCATATCAAAAAATGGGCAGAAGATATGAACAGATACTTCTCCAATGAAGACATACAAATGGCTATCAGACACATGAAAAAAATTTTAAAATTTTTAAAAGATTTTATTTATTTATTTGAAAGGGAGAGAGATATAGGGAGAAAACAAACATAAGCAGGGGGAGAGGCAGGCAGAGGGAGAGGGAGAAGCAGACTCCCTGCTGAGCAGAGAGCCTGACTTGGGGCTCCAACAAGCACCCTGGGATCATGACCTGAGCCTAAGGCAGACAGTCAACTGACTGAGCCACCCAGCCATTGCCCTCTCCCCAACCCCCAGGATACTATTTTTAAACTAACACAGAGAGATTTTAGGAAGAAATTCTATTTTTCACTGCTAAGACTGGCATTTAGCTTCTCAAGGGTTTAGTTACATCAAATACTAAGTGAACTTGAACCAGTCCTGGATATCATTACATTTGTAGTTTTAAAGAAAGTTTATTATTAGAAATAATGATTTGTAGATAATTTTCAGAATACTTGGATATGTTTCTCAGGTTTCAACACACTCAAGAAATCATTACCTATTTTTAACTCTTTATCTCTGCTATAATCTTATGCTATGGTTTATTAATGGAAAATTTTAGCTATTAAATAAGAATCACTCAAAAAGGAGTTGCTAATAAATTTATATTATGTATTTGTATTTGGAAAGACCATAAATATATTTTCAATTTTTTAAATTAGTAAATTTCCTTATTTTTTTTTAGATGAAAAAATCTCAAATCAGATAAAATCTATAATTATTATTGAGATAATTTCATTGCTTGGGAAGTATTTAATCCTCCCTCACAGTAAATGTTTAAGTTTGGTGGGTGTGATAGTTATTGATTTATTGCCTTTCAGCTCCACATTCTCACATTTTGCTCTTCAACTTGCTCTGCTCAAATGGATGGAATTACTTAAACCACTTCTCCTTTATTGTGAGCACAGTGTTAAGCTTCCTCAGTAGAGAGTACTACTGGGATATTGCAGGAGGATGGGACCATCTCATGGGATCCAGAGGCTATACATTTGGTCAGCCATGTGAATGTGAGGATATCCAGTGATGCCTTGCCCAACAATGCAGATGAACCACATGACTTCTCTGAGATTGTAGTCTTCATCCAGCCTGTCAGTCACCTTTCTGCAACTTTCCCAACAGAGACAACACCTTTTCCAGCCTCCTGCCCATAGTGGCACCTTGACTTCCTCCATATGCATGCTAGCCCACTGATTGGAGCTCCTCTGTGTCTCAGAAGATTGTTTAATTTTCCCAGTATGTGGACCAGCTCTGGTTTGGGCAATACAGAGAATTTTTCCACCATCTAATGGATTGCCACCAAAACTCTTCTGACAAGGTCTGAATCCTCTCCTTGGGGGTGGGTATCTTCATCCAGGTTTGTCTTTATTTGGATATTTTCTGTCAGTCCTAGTGTATCCTACAGAGTTTTCCTTATAGCTTATAGTATCTATTTTATTATTGCTTATTGATTCTTGATAATAAAATTATTTTTGTATTATCTATGGTTTCTGCCTCCTATATGGACCAAGATTGAAACAGTTGGGAAACAAAATTTGGGGGCCAATAAAGAAAATATTTAAGCATTAGATTCTTTGGGAAAAGAATTGATTTGAATGATTGTTTCTACCTTCTTCTCATACTAAGTCCATGTGTTTTTCTGAGTTTCCTTTTTAAAATAATGGAATCAAATATTGCTTTGAGAGAAGCATGGTTGGCAGTTGATAACAGCTTTATTTACTGTGGCCACAGAAATCATCTGCACTGATGATAATTAATTTGAGAGAATTAGAGGATTGACTTATTTAATGAAGCTACAGGTAATTGTGAATTTCTTTACTAATGATGTTAGGTAAGTGAGGCCTGTTAATATTTAAAATAGTATGTAATGGACATGTGTGTCCTTTAAAAGAAGAAAATCTTACATTCTCATCAATTTCCTTACATCTGAAATGAATGTTTTTGTTTATACTTTTCCTAATTACTAGAGCCTTGTTTACAGATGTGATGTGAGTAAATTCACATAGGATTTATTTGTTTACTCTGGCCTCCTTCAAAACACAGGAGAAGTGTGTAAGCTACTTCTATGTGCTACTATGTGCTACTATGTGCACAGATGACTATATTTTATTTGATGCTTGTATCAATTATGTATTGCTGTAATAATGTTGAACAAAATGCTCCCTATAAAACAGTGTTTTAAAACAATAATAAAACATTTAGGTCATAGGTCTATTGTTGTTTTGGCTGGACATAGCAGGATGTGGTTTTGGCTAATTTTGGTGATCTATCTGGGAGTTGACTAAGTGTTGGATGACCTAGGATAGATTTAGCAATGGTTACTCAACTCTGTTCCATTTGTTTTTAATTCTTCCTGAAGATACTGAGCATGCTCTTAGGGTGATGGCAGAGAATAAAAGATACAAGTGCTTTTTAAGATTCTGTTTGTGTCACATGTACCAACATCCTACTGGGCAAAGCAAGTTTCATGATTTATTCGTGTGCTAGGGCTGATTAGGGGACTTAAAAACAAAAATTTATTTTTTACAGTTCTGGAGTCCAAGATCAAGGTGTTGGCAGTTTTGTTGCTGTTATTGTTTTAGTTGTTTGTTCCTGAGTTATCTCTCATTAACTTGCAGGTGGCCACTCACTTTTCCACTGCCTTCATGCGGTCTTTCCTCTGTGTGCTGGTATTCCTGGGGTCTGTGAGTCGAAATTTCCTCTCATATGGGCACAGGTCAGTTGGATAATCCCACTCTAATGACCTCATTTAACTTAGTTACCTCTTCACAGGCCCTATCCCCAAATATAGTCATACTTTGAGGTATAGGACTTAGGGATCCCGCATATGCATTTTTAAGGGAAGACACCATGTCACCCATAATATATGAACAAGCCCAGAATCAAGAGTGGGAAGTCCTAGATACAAGGCAAGGCAAAGAACTGGAGGTATTATATCCCTTAACTTACCACAATGCTAACAAAAGCCCCTTAGTGACATGGTTATTACAATAACTGAGGTCTGATATAAGTCTCCACATGTTTATATTTTTTCTCATGTAGAAGCATTGATTAACAGAAATAAGATGCTCAAAGAAATAGTTGTACTTTTAATTTTCACTTATTCATAGTAGTATAGTGGCTAGGAATGTGAATTTTTGACAATAGATTGCCAGAATCCAAATCTCACTTTCTATATTTACTGGCTATCACCCCTTGGTTGAGTTATTTAACTCTTGTGTATCTTACTGATTTGCAAGCTAAGAATAAGAGTATAACCTACTGCATAGTATTATTAAGGGATTAATTCTCTTAATATATATAAAACTAGAATGCTGCCTGTTATATAATAAATGCTATAAACTGTTTGCTACCAGAAAACAACAATTATAATAACCTTTTCTTGTTTAATGTATGGGTTTTATTAAACATTTTTTCCAGTTTTATTGAGAAATAACTGGCATACCTGTCTGCATAAACTTAATGTATACAGCATGATGGTTTTACTTACATGCAATATGAAATGATTGTGCAATATGTTCAGCTAACATCCATTATCTCATACAGATGTAATATAAATGAAAGAAGAAAATTAAAAAAAGATTTTCTCCTTGTGATGAGCCCTCTTCAGATTTATTCTTTCAATAATTCTCTTATATATCATATAGCAGTATTCACTAGCAGTATTAATTAGATGTTCTGATGTTGGGCTCATAAATATTTACAGTTGTCATATCTTCTTGATGGACTGACCCTTTATCATTGTGTAATGACCTTCTGGGTCACTTTTCACCATTTTTAGTAAAGTGTATTTTGTCTGATATAACTATAGCTACCCTTGCTTTTTTTTGGTTACTGTTTGCTTGAAATGACTTTTTCCATCCCTTCACTCTCAGAGACTCTCTACATGTACCCTTAAGGCTATAATGAGTCTCTTGTAGGCAGCATACTATTGGATCTTGTTGCTGTTATTATTTAAATATATTTAGCCATTCTCTGTCTTTTGATTAGATAATTTAATCTGCTTATATTTAAAGTATTATTGATAGGTAAGGACTTAATATTTCCATTTTGTTAATTGCTTTGTAGTTGTTTTGTAGATCCATTTTTCTTTGTTTCTTATTCTGCTGTCAATGTGTGTGTGTGTGTGTGTGGTGCGTGTGTGTGTGTTTTGATGTCTTTGGTTATATGTAAGCCTTGAATTTTTTATCATATTCATTTGTATAATTGCTAGATGTTTTTTCCTTATAGTTACCATGAAACTTACATAAAATATCTTAAACTTGTAACATCCTATTTTAAACTGATAACAACTTAATTTCAATAGAATTCCAAAACTTTATACTTTTACTTCTTTTTCTCCTCACAATTTTTGGTTATTGCTGTTATAATTCATATTTTTTTATATTACATAACTAATAACAGATTAGTATAATATGGTTATTTTTACTATGTTCATTTTTCAAACTTTTAAACTAGAGTTGTAAATGAATTATATACCATCATTACCAAATTACAGAATTCAATTTGACTATATATTTACCATTATTAGTGAGTTTTACTTTACCTTTTTATGTCACTATGACATTATTTAGGATTCTTTCACGTCCACTCAAAGAACTCCCTTAAGCATGTCTTGTAAGGCAGATACAGTGGTCCTGAAATCCCTAAGTTTTGTTTGGGAAAATCTTCCCTCCTTTATTTTTAAAGGAGAGCTTCACTGGGAATAATATTCTTGGATGACCATTCTTTTCTTTCAGTATAATGAAAATATTATCCCATTCTCTCCTGACCTGACCTCTCCTGACCAATTTTTGCTGAGAAATCTACCAATAGTCTTATGGGGGTTCCCTTGTACGTAACTTCTCTCTTTTCTCTTGCTCTTCTTACAGTTATTTGTATTTGACTTGGGATTGGTTATAATTTGTCTCAGTGTAGCCCTAATCAGATTCACTGTTTGGAATCCTTTGGGACTTAAGGAGCTGAATGCCCATTTCTTTCCCTAGGAGAGAACTCAGGAAGTTTTCAGCTATTATTGCTTTAAATATACTTTCTGCCCCTTTCTTTTTCTCTTTCTTCTGGAGTGACTTCAGTGTGAACATTATTTCTTTTCATTGTGTCCTATAAGTTTCATAGGCTTTCTTTACTTTTTTATTCTTTTTTTCTTTTTGCTTCTCTGATTGTATAATTTTTAATGTCCTATCTTCCTTAATTTTTAATATCCTCCATTGATTCTTACTTCCACATCATCAAGTCTACTTTTGAAGCTCTGATTTGAATTCTTAGTTCAATTATTGTATTTTTCACCTATAGGATTTCTGTTTGGCATTTTTTGATGGTCTCCATGGCTTTCTTGAATTTCTCACTTTGTTCATGCATTGTTTTTCTAATTTAATTTAGTTGTCTGTGTGTTCTTGTAGTTCATTAAACTTTAAGGGGATTATTCTGAATTCTTTGACAGTTCATAGATCTCCATTTCTTTATGATCAGTTACTAGATTTTATTAGTTTACTTTAGTGTTGTCATATTTACCTAGCTTTTAATGATACCTCATTCCTTACATTAGTATCTGTGCATTTGAATAATTAAGTTCCTCTTCCAGACTTCACATTGCTTTGGCAGAGATGACTCTTCACCAGTCATCCCAGTTTGCATTTCTGGGCATATCTTCTGGTAGTGTTCTTGGGCAGGTGTGGTCTGCTATTATGGTCTATTTTGGGGGTGAGGCAACTGTTTGAGGTCTGAGGATGGTAATGATAAGGGTGTATCACTAGGTGAGAACAGTTGGATAGGACTTCTGGCTTAGTTCTCCACCCAAGTGAGGTATAGGATGGGCTCTGTGGTTGTCTGAATTCTCTAGTCAGGCCTGGCAGGAAGGAGCAGGATGGAACCAAGGCCTGTATAGCTCATTATTTGGGGACCTAAATCAGTCAAGAGTGTGCACTGAATTCCCTGGTCTTGTGAGACTACTGATTTTGTTCTGCAGATGGGGAAAACCAAAGGCTATGTTCTCTGTTTAAGTGTCTCTGTAAGCAGAACTATAAAAATGTACTCTGGTTAGCTTCCCTGGTTGGGCAGGTGGGAGGTGGTATTTAGTAATGAGCTAGGCTGCACATTAACCCCAAAAAACCAAGGGAGGCAAAGAAAGACCCTCCCAACCCCAACCCACACAAGGTGAAAAGGGGACACAGGAAGCCAGGAGAGGTGAGGACATTTTCTGCCAAACCAGGTGAAGCCAAGGAAAGATGCCAAAAATAGGTGACCAGACCAAAGACCAAGAGGCAAGACTGAGCAAGGCCAGGAAGGCCTCCCAATAGCCAGAAAAGGCCACACAGGCCCTTCCCAGCACCACTGGCTCCAGTGGGAAATCAAAGGTCAAAGGCAGAAGAAGCAGCCAAGATGGCGAGGTCCACAGAAAACAAAAACTGGATGTCAGAGTTCAAAATCCATGGTTCCAAGAGCAAGAATGGTGTTTCTTCTCCAGACTAAAAGGAAAACAAGGTTCCTAAATAGGTAGTGGCCCAAGACCAAGACTGCTTTTCCTCCTGGGGTGGTGGTTCTAAGATGGTGCCTGAACCCCTGGCCAGGTAGACAGAAATCTCCAAGCCCCCGAGAAACCTGTCATTCCTACCAAGGCCTCTCATCCACGTTGACTAGTAAGAAGGCAGAAACTGAAAGCTAGAGTTGGGATGAAGAGAGATTGAGATTCTGCTTGAGTTTTTATTCTCTAAGAAACCATCACTCTATTTCATTGTAACCTATTTATCAATAAAGCACCCTCCCCCCAAAAGGATAAGCATCTCTAAGGCTGGTAAAGCTCTTCATTCATTATCTTAACTCAGGCTAACTTGTGCCCCAAGTTCTCTAGCTGAACAAATCCACTGGCTTTGCTCTGCAAACTGTCAGCTCTCCTGCTCCTTTCTTGGCTGAAGCACCACTGGACCCTATAGCTTCCAGGTGTTCTTGCCAGCCCTTCTGGTCATATGGGTCTGGGAACCACGCTCTAAGTGGGTGAAGCTATATCTCAGCCCCCTTGTCTGAGTTTGAAGGGGATGGCTACTCCAAGCAACTCCCAACTTCCCAAACAGCTCTCCAGTTGGGGTGAGGGGCTGAGAGCTATCCATGGCCTTAATGAATTGATGACTCTGCCTGTGCATACCATGGAAATCCTCCACACCTGCTACTGGCTTTGTTCTGGGGATGATCATGTCTACCCACACACTTTTCAGCTTGAGCATTGAGTTACATGACTTCCAGGAGCTCCCACCTGCCCCTATGATAAGATATACCCAGGAGACATTTTCCACAGCTGGTGAGGCTGTGCCTTAGCTCCTTGATTATGTAACTGGGTTCTAAGGCTTGAAAAACCACTTATTTAAGTTCTAAATTTGAAGAAGTCTGCATCTTGCCAAGTTCCTTGTCAGAGTTCTTCCAAAGTGGTTCTCAGGGGAGCAAAATTGCTGGTTGGGATTACTAGTTGGGCACAGCAGGCATAAATGCAGTCTCTTAAGATCCTCTCCACTTCTTCATTATAGTCAGATTTCCAGTGGTTAAGCCCCATAGATTCCCTTGAATCCCTATGTGGTCTGAAAGTATAGTGACTTCCACAAAGCAATCCACAATGCTGAGGCCAGGTTGTCCCCCTGGGTTCAGGGGAGACCTCTCCTCAGGATGCTGCACTGGTCTGGGGGAGGGGCAATATGTTCAACTTGTAGCGGTTTCTCTTACCCTTCTAATTCAGTCTGTCTGGGTCTCTGGGGGTGAGGGCTACGATTCAGCTTAACCTCGTCATCTCGGATCCTCAAAGGGGTATCTTGTTCTTGAATAGTTGTTAGTTTTTCTTGTGAGGTGCAAAATCAGGAACCCTGCCTGTTTTGCCAACTTGGTCAGAAGGTATACAATATAATTCTTCTTTGAATATATATATATATATATATATATAGAGAGAGAGAGAGAGAGAGAGAGATTATTTATTTATTTGAGACAGAAAGAGAGAGCACAAGGAAGGGCAGAGGGAGAAGCAGATTCCCCCTCCAAGTGAGGAACCTGATGAGGGCTTGATCCCAGACCCCTGAGACTATTATTTGAGCTGAAGGCAGATGCTTAACTGACTGAGTCACCCAAGGCATCCCTGGACTATTTTCTAAGCAGCAAACTAATTCTTCAATTTATAGTTTCTCCCCTCTCCAAACCCATTTGACATACTGAGGTTAGATTCAGATTCTGAAAAACAATTTTATCATGTTACTCCACTGTTAGCCTTCATTAGTTCTCTGTGGCCTAAAGGGCAACATTCCAACTTTTTGTATTCTAGCATACAAAATGGTACACAGAATGATTGCCTCATTTCCAACTTCTTTTATTGTTTAATCATGACTTACATATTCCTAGCACCATTATTTTGCTCACATATATTTCCCTACATAAATTTCTCCTTCCATTTTGTCCACTTAGAAATCTTTCTTTATGTTAGGATTTGGTGCCTGTGGATATATGTCTGTTTTTTTGATTCATCACTTTTCCATGTTATCTATTGATTTTCTGTTAAAGATGATAAAAACTTGCTTTTAATATAGTTTTGTTACAATTATTGTAAAATAATAATTAGTTGTTAAGTCTTTATACTATGCTTATACATATGTTACTCACTGTTGAATGTTACCATGGTTATGCTTCCTTTCCCTGAAGATAAAAATAATTTCCTTGCTTATTCATTTACATAGTTTTCTTTGTGCCCATCACTAATTCTTCTCATACCCTTCAGGAGCTTTATGGTGTAATTTTCCAAAATCCATTTCTTAGCTTCAATCAGTTTCAGTTACTCTTTCTTCTAAACAAACCCTTAGTTCCGTGGTCTAGGTGGAATTTCCCCTATGCCTGCTGAACAGCTTTTACCTTAGACCTCTCTTTGCTGTCTTCCTTTAAATTCCCTCTGCTATTCTTCTAGATAGGGCCCTGGTCTCTAAGACTCTAAGTAAATTGTTTCTATATACTTCTTTAGCATGAAGTTTGAGGGTGAATAAAATCTCCTGTAACTTTGAAGATTCTTGGTTGCTAAGTTCTGTTAAAGGAAGATTTTACTGCATAAATTTAGTATGCTTCAAAAATTGTGAACACAGTTTTCATTTAACAAAAAGACATTAGCTGTAACTGGGTTTTAGACATTTTATTAAAAAAGAAATTTAGAACTTGTAATTCTTCAGAATTTTTAGATGAAGGAGATAACTTTTGATTTCTATAACTCTTTGTCCTCATATTACATAATTTTCCTTGTGGTAAAGATGAGATAGATCCTGGATTTACTTTAATGACTAGTAACTAAAAGAAGCAATCATAAAATCCAGTGAACGAAGGTAAGATTATTGTGGGACAGTTTCCTCTCCAGATCACTTAAACAGATTAATAAAAAGAATATTTACTACCTACAGTTGTATCACCTTAGCTATGGATGGGCTGACTCTAACATTTTATGAGAGTATAAAATTCATTTTTCACCTTTAAGTCGCCTTAAGTTGTTCTCATTGTACAATGAAACAGCTGAGGGATGAGATGTGTTCAGAATCAGTATTGTGCATGTGTGTATTATATGAGGAAATAGGAAATAAGTGAGGTTTTTCTAAATGGTTTAAGTGCCCAACCATTATTTCTTACTCTTTGTCAGTTTCAATAGCCACCTCTGATAGTAATGTGGGTTTGGAGAAAAAAAGTATGTGTTTCTGTTTCTAAATCAATCAGTGTTATTTTATCTTTTGTATGCTGTTGCTAGAGATGCTTCTATCCTATAAGATCTTTAAAATAAAACTTTGTAGAAACAATTCTAATTTTTTCTATCTCATGGTCTGCTGCAAATCAGTAGCATTTTGTGGTATTTCCCCTTCCTTGTCTTCCTCCCTCCCTGCCTTCCCTCATACCCCACCCTGCCCTTTCTTTTCATTTAACAAATATTTGTAGAGGTTCTACTATGTGCTAGGTGATAGTCTATATGTTAGGGATATAATGGAGAGCAAGAGATGTCACTGACTCCAGGATTTTTATATTCATTTAAAGGCAAGGTAGAAGATTAGAGTGGTCAGGCTTCATAGAGTTCCACCAATTTTCCCTAAAACAAAAATACTAGTGGCCATTTTCTGAACACCTCAAAAATTTATTGGTCTGAAAATATTCATCTGCCAGCTGAGAAATTCTTTGAAGTTTCTGCTCCCTGGACTTAGATGACATTAAATTTTCATTCTTTTGTGGACTCTAAGGGATAATGCTGGGCTTTCTGATTTTCTATTCTATATGCTTTTGGATGGATCATCTCACACTCAGTATAAATACATAAGAACTTATCATCTTTCCCCTAACCTAGCATTTCTTCCAGAGCTATTTTTGCCAATCATCCCCATCACTAAGACTTGAAATTCCTTGCAGTTTTACTGCAATCATTCTTGATTCTCTGTTTACCTTACCAGTTATTTTTATTCATTCACCAAGTTCTGACTATTTTTCTTTCACTTGTCTGTTCTTTACCTCATCATATAACACCTATCATGTCTCTGCATCCAATTAGAACTTTTTCTGACACTAAATCCCAACAGAAGTCCTCCTTCTTAAAGTCTACTCATGTTTAATTTTATGATCTCATCACTTGGTTCTGTTTCTTCAGTTTTGACTTCAAACAGACCCAGGAATTTTGTCTCAATATTTGTCAACTCAGATATTGACATATATTCATTTACCTTCCCAGTAACCAAACTCTGGTCACATGCCCAAGATCAGCCAAATTTCCCAACTTTCTCACTTTCTGACACACCTAGGAATTTCTGCATGGCTCCTGCTTTCTTGTCTTAAATTAGATGTTAACTCTTGTGTTATCCTATGGAAGTATAAGTTGCATGTTTTATAGGCAGATAGGCTTTTTGATCCAACAGAGCATAGAGTATAGATTCAAAGGACTTGCCATGATGGTAGGTTAGGGAGGAATTCTGAATGACTCAGTCCTTGAATAAATTGCAGAGTTGCAAAAATAAGTGTGATTATTGTAGTGATTATTGTAGTGGTAGCTGCAACTCAAATGGTCATCTTCTAGGCATACTGTAGAAGGCATTTATGGCTGTGACCTGATCTTTACAATACCTTCCCCACAGAGGAAAACAACTTACTCATGAATTTATTTACTTATCCAACATATACTATGTGTTAAGCAGGTTGATAGAGGCTTGACTTACAAGAGGAATAAGGTCTAGTCCCTTTAAAGCAGTCTAGGAGAAGAAAGGAGAGACACACATATACATAATTAAAATATATACTTCATAACATTATTTCAGGGAGTAAATGAATAGGATATATTTAAAAGACTTAAAGTAGTGCCTGGCAAACAGAACATACTATGTAAATGTTTGCTATTAATTTTACAATGAACTTTAATTATGTTCAAGTGCTAGGGGACTATAGAATTTCCTTTGCATGTAGTGTTTGTTCATTCACAGACTCGCAAGGTTCCAACTAGCACTTTACACTAGTGGTTCCATGTTTATTCATTCGAATATACTAATTTAGCATTTTTTTTTATAAGCTAAGACTGTGCTAGGCATGAGGGAAGATCCTCAGCTTCAAGGTGCTTATATTTCTATTTGTCTAGCATTTGAATAATGGAAATATATGAATTAATTGGACTCTCTACACTCCCTGATTTTTTCTGCCAATGAGAAATAAATGTGGCCATTTGGATTTTGCTCAAAATAAAGAGAAATGCAGTAAAATTACTAGGCAATGTCTTGGGCCTGAACACATTTGCATAAGTGTTCTGTACTACCTACATTTACAGGTTTGCAGCAGGGCTTCAAGTGTAACACTAAGCTCCAAAAGAGCCAGATCATCAGAGAGGATGTATTTTCAATTATCACAGGTTTTATTATTAAGTATATTTTTCTAAATCCTTAGGAAATTAGTGACCCAGAAATGGCTAATTTAATTAAGTAGAATATCCTAACTTAATTTATAAGATTTAGAGGAAAAAGCATGAAATGTGAAAACAGAAGATAAAGGGTCTAGCCACGTGGCTTTGAGTACATCACTTACCCCCCATTGATGAGACGATTATGACAAATATATTCAAGAATATACTCTTCCCGAAATAGCAGGGACAGAGTAAATTTTAGCCATGGTTTAAAATGGCTGTGTATACATGTATATGTGACCACTTTTAATTTGTATTACTTCACCTGATTCCATAGAGAATTTGAGAGTACTATTTCTTTGATATGTTACAAACTATTTTGCACATTTTTCTTGATGTTGACTATAGGAGGGATTGTGTTTACTTTGTCCTTTATTCATTACGTTACAGAAAAATCCTTGTTCACATGTATTTGGTGGATATATAATAAATTCATAAGGAGCATGAATTCTTGGATACAGTGAAGTGTCCAGCATATAGAGAAATTCCAGTGGTTTCAAAATAACTCATCTGGGCTAGAAATTAATATGCTTCAGCTTCTTGGAGGTCAGTCATCTATTACAATAATGGCCATGGGGTATTCCTTCATCTCTATTTTATGCAAGCTTTCTTAATACCCTTGCAACAGTGAATTGTCATGTGACATACTCTAGGAGAGATTTGATATCAATTTGTCAAGCATGATTTAGGAATAATGAAATCCATTTCACCAAAATGTGGTGGTAGGTATGGCAAGCAATAGATGAGATGTTACGCTAAAGCTTTCTTCTAACTCCACATATTCCTTGACTTACTAAACAAGAACATTTCCTCTGTGAATTATATTGAAGGCTAGCATTTCCTTTAGCAGGTGTAGGACTCCCATCAAAATAATTTAATGATGAAAATGAAGCTGGCCTAATTGAATTCAGTATGAACTCAGAGTCATCACCTTAGGGTGGGTTTAGCACTTACCACTTAATATTCTGCTCAACAGTTGGGCTTTGTGGCAAAGCTAGAGAGTTGTCATTGTGGGCTTTAAGCTTATAGTTTTTTCTCTTTCATACAGAGGATGGGAAGTTGGGTATGTCCCTGGAATGGAGAAAAATGTAGGCACTCACCTTGACCACTTAGGAGCTTTTAAAGTTTGACGCCTCATTAGAAAGTAAAAAGCAACTCAGCAGGTCTCAATAAAGCTGATTTCAAAACTAAAAGTCTGTTTTTGGCTTTTCCTTCAAAGATTCATGTTCCTTATTTAAAGAACTAAATGAGACACCCCACCCTATTCTCCTTAGGAAGTAGTTTTAATGAATATCAGTAGGTTTCCTAAGTCTCTGACATGGAATTTACTATAAATTGATTTTTAGAAATTGGATTGGAAGCTCTAAGGACAGAATTCCCTAACTCATAGCTGTGAAATACTATGCTCACCTCCCCATTGTCTGATCCTGCTTCATTTAACCAATGATGTTTTAAGGGCTAAGATGCACTGTTCCATTTCATTTCACTGGGTCTCTGAAAGACAATCTAATGTTAAAATTGGTCCATTATCTAGACTGGTTTAATTTGTGTCTTAAAATGACTTTGGAAATAAGTTTTGATTAAAAAGTTACACCAATGATGCATTTTCAGTATCACAAAGCAAAACCTATTTGAAGTTATTCCTGCATGCCAGATTGAGCAGAAGCCTTAATTCCCCTCAGTAACTGTGTAGGCAAAAAAGAAATTGGGAGCCTGGTGAATAAACAGAAAGCCATAAAAATCACAGACATCTTTGCTATCTGTCTTGTTTTTCCATCAAATGGATTGTGCAGTCAAAAATTACAACCACAATTGAATGCAAAGTATTTTAAGAATGAATACACACATCTTCTTTTTTTATGAAATAACTATTAACAACCAAGAACATATGCTTCAGTGAATACTTTTAGTTGAATCATAAACTGCATCTCCAACAACTGACTTTTCAAAGCCAGTTGAGACAACTACACAGAAGATGTTAAAGCAAATCAAACTCTCACAGAGCCCATCTGTTCTTCCTAGTGAGTCTCCAGCTACTGCTTTTCTCCAGTTACTGTAAGCTGTGCATTTGCTGCCTTGTAAAGGGATGCCCTGTTCCTGTCTTCCAAATGTGAGAATTAGCTCTTTAATTGTCCTTATAAATTAAGAGGAAAAATAAAAGCTTTCTTTGCTCTCTCGAAAGTGGGCTGAGGGAATGTATTCCATCATGGAGAAGTTGTTGAAGATATTCAATTTTGCAAAAACAAACAAACAAACAAAAAAACTTGTTTATTTTATTGCTGGATATTTGCTATTGGCAATGATAGATCTGTCCTATATTAGGAGGCTTATGGAGATAAGGCAATAATAGCTGCTAATGACAACAGGGTAATAATAAAATTGAAGAAAAGAGGTAGAGTTTGGTTTGGATGGTGGGGGTGAATAACAGGAAACAAGAGGTCTCTGTAGTATGCCAGTATAGTATCCAGAATTAAAGCAGAGTTAAGAGGAAGCTGCAACAAGGTATCAATTCAGTGCAGCAGAGCCAAGGTCAGGAACTTGAGCTCTATAAGAATGCCAGATTAAAATCTATCAAGGAGTCAGGAAAATACTTGTTCACTCTACTTCTATTCACTTGTGCTGTTATGATGAACCATTTTCTGAAGACCTAGCTCCCTTCCTCTTTAAGATGAGTTGATTTCTTGACATATTGGCAGTCTAGGGTCCTTAAAAAATTTTAAAAGACTGAAGGACTATTTTCTTGATAGTTCAGGGAGGCAATTAATCTAAGTCAGCATGGGGACTAGTTAAAAAAAAAATCAGATTTTAAGCTTAGTGCAAATTAATCTATGACAATTCACATGTAGCAAATTATCCTTATAGTTAACACAATTTTGTAAAATGGTTAAAAGTTGAGAATAAAAGCCTTCCACCAACATTTGCATGAATAAAGGTAAAATTGAAGCTGATCCTGTGACTTATAACTCCCTTATTCTCTTTCTGTTTTTCTTTGAACCCTGGTTCTGCTTCACACTTAAATGTCTGAGCTTTACCCTCAACAATACCTTTAGCCAACAACAGCCTTCCACCTTCTCCCCATACACAGAGAGGCACACACCGACAGTGTGGTCTGTGCTTGAGAGCATGGAGCTGCAGAAGGAAATGTGCAGACCCTGGAAGTGGATTTGAGGGCATTTAGGCAAGTGGGTTTAGTATTCAGAGGACCTGGAGTGTTGTTTAGAATGGAAGAGTAGAAGGGGGTTTTGGGCATTGGGAAAGTGAGAAGGTGGAGAAAAGGCATTAGGAAGAATTCCAGGTGGGAATGTTCACTTGGCCCCACAGATTTCTTGTATTAGTGGGGGCAAAAGACTGGAAAAAAGAGAGAAGCTTTCTGAAATGTGGGCCTTAGCAAAGGAGGGGCAATTGTGTTGTTCTATAGGTAGAACTACCTACTTACAAATTTCTCCTTATTACCAGATTAGCAAAGGAAATCTTTCACCATATGGCCTCCTCTTCAGTGTCTTCTTCTTAATGTCTGTCCATTTTATCTTAATTTCCAGTGGCCTTAAAACTGTTTGGTGTTCCATCAAAACATATGGCCCTTCATTCTTTGTATCATTTATCATTTCCTGTGTTGTTCTGTCTCTGGGGAAAAAAACCCTTTTCATATCTAAAAAGCTTCTAATAATTCTTGAAAACATGGTTCACATGTCACAAATTCTGTGAAAGCTTTTCTGGCTTCCTAAGAAAGATTTAATTGCATCCTATTTTTGGTGCCAAAGTCCTTTGTTTGTATCTTTATTATAGCACATATATTGTGTGTTAATTATTCATTTCCCCCTCCCCCATCCTTTTCTGTCTCCTTGAGTCTTTAGTGTCCAGGAAAGTACCTGGCATAATAACACATAATAATATGTGTTGAGTTGATTAGTTCATTGGACTGGCACTTCTCTTATATGAATAGGAAGTATACTTAAAATTTCCTGCCTAAATCATGTCTTTCCTCAATTTTTATGTCCTTTCTCCACTGACATCTTGTTTCCTAATTTCTATACTTCTCCCAGATCTACTCTGATATCTCTTCTCTGCCTTGTTCCTGCATTCATTTTAGGTTCCCAGTAAAATTTTTGACTTGTTGCCTAATATGATTTTACTATTTCTTTTCTCATGAGAAATGAAAGATAGGATTGAATTGATAAAGTCAGGCCAACTAATGGAAGGAATTTTAATGGCCTACCTAATGAATATATTATAATAGGGAAGTAACATAGGAAAGAGGTATTTGAGAAAGAGTGATTTGACTGATTGATTAGTTGATGTAGCAAAGGTATCCACAGGTATATACCTTTCAGAGTTGCTTTTGGTGATGAAGAAAAAGAGTTTCCTCCCTGAACCAAAGAATTTCAGAGCTGATTGGGCTTTAGTAATCATCTATTCCTACCCCTTTATTTAATAGTTGAGAAAATTAAAGCTCCAAGATGATAATAGTATATAGTGATTGAGACACAATTAAGACCTAGGCCAGTTGACTCTCAGTTCCTTACCTCCAAATTTTTCAATGCTATCCAGATCCAACCATATTTGTATTATATCTGATTTAATACACTGATTTGGGTATTTTTCTTTTTTGACCAAGCTTGAAGCTACCTGCACAGTTCAGTCATTTATTTATGATTTTTGTTAATATTAATATTAAAGATGAGACCAATGACAAACATTGTGGTAAGCCTTGAGGATATAAAGACAAATAACTTCCTTGCCCTAAGCAGGCTCACAGTCTGGTGGTGGAGACAGTCACACAATAAAGGGAGGAATAATGTTTAACTCAGCTTGAAAGATGGACAATGAGGCAGATTTTCATAAGAACATGGTCTCATATTTGGGTCTTAAAAGATACTTACACTTTTGGCACTAAAAGGAATGAATAAGGTGAGGTAGCTGACAGGGCATAGGTTTAAATCTCTGCCTTGAGCATTTGACTTAGGTTATCTGAGTCTCAGTTTCCTCATGTGTTAGTGACAGTAATAATGCTTACTGGACAGGGTTCTTATAAGGATTAAATGGGATAAACCATGAGAAATTCTCTTTCAGATACCTTTCCTTTCCAGAGAAAAGTATTCTCTGATCCAAGACACTATGAATGAAATGGTGAGGTAGATGTTGCACCTGAGACTATTCTCATTCTGTTCTCCTTCCCAAGTTCTGGTCCATATAAGAAAGAAGAAACTAGAAAGTTAGGAAAAGTTAGGAAAAATGTGAAATATCAGTTTTACTACTGACATTTTAATACTAATATTTAAACTTTAAAAAAAAAGATTTTATTTGTTTATTTGAGAGAGAGAGAGAGAGAGAGAGAGAGAGAGAAAGAGCTATCACAAGTAGGCAGGCAGAGAGAAAAAGAAGCAGGTTTCCCACTGACCAGAGAGCCAAATGCAGGGCTTGATCCCAGGACCCTAAGATCATGTCCTGAGCCGAAGACAGAGGTTTAACCCACTGAGCCACCCAGGTGCCCCAATACTAATATTTAAACATGGATTGGAAAGCTCTGTTGTAGCACAGCTGGAAAACTGCAAAATCTCTTTGGATTCAGAATCTTAAAAGTGGCATATTTAAATTTTAATAGAAATATGACGAAATGAAAACAGGAAGGGCAGCAAGGGGTATATACGCATATTTTGGAATGAATTGGCCACTTGGTACTTCTTTTTTTTTTTTTTTAAAGATTTTATTTATTTATTTGACACAGAGAGAGATCACAAGTAGATGGAGAGGCAGGCAGAGAGAGAAAGAGAGAGAGAGAGAGAAGCAGGCTCCCTGCTGAGCAGAGAGCCTGATGCAGGACTTGATCCCAGGACCCTGAGATCATGACCTGAGCTGAAGGCAGTGGCTTAACCTACTGAGCCACCCAGGCGCCCCACCACTTGGTAATTCTGGCATAGCTTGTAGTACTGTCAGCAAATATTTTATTTTCTTTCCCTTTTGTACCCCTCTTTAAGGAAGTTTTATACATTTCTGTCATACAAACTTAGAAGTAAGCACACAGTTGGTGTTGACAATGAAGTATGGGAGGAAGTGGCATAGAATTTTAAAAGCCAGTGTGGGGGGAAGCAGCTCTTTCTGATCTTGGGTACTGTCTCCATGCTTTAATAAACCACCATTTTACACCAAAGATGTCTTAAGAATTCTTTCTTGGTCATCAGCTCTGGACCCCACCCCACTGAACCTCACTTATATTCCAAAACCACATCATATGGACCCTGAACACAGGGCTTTGAGTCTTTACATCTAGACTCTGAGCTTTGTTGCAAAATGGAAATCAAAGAGAAGAGAATAAGTTCTGTGAACAGAAAAGTGACCACTTTCTGGAAGGTAAGACTTGCAGAGAAGTGAATCTGAGGCAATGTCTGGGAAGATAAACCATTGGGGGAAGGGTCAGTCCCTGGCAAGTGGTAGAGCAGCAGAGGAAAAAACTGCAACTCTTAGAAGTTGGCTCCAGTGAGGGACATTGCTCCAGAGCTAAATGGGGGAGTGGAGCCCTCGCTGGGACAGTGTTGGCTCAGGACCCTTGGGGTCACAGAAAGATTAGGGGTACCTGAGTTGAGCAGAGCTCCCAGGTATCAGAGCGGGGAAGCCAGCTGCAAAGAAAGGGGCTCTCAGTTTAGGGTTACCTTAAACCACGATCCAAGGCACAGTCAGGCCACTGCTTTTTGAGCAGGGACCCACAAGTGGCAGATCTGGGGACACCCACCTTCCTCCTTTGGAAGCAGCATGGGAGCATGCTGCAGAAATCTGCTGGGTTTGGAGACTCCAAATGGAGCCATGTGCCAGAGACAGAAACACTTGGTCACAGGCTTGGTGAGCACAGAGTGTGGCTGGAGACCAGGGAGATGGGAGTGATTGACTGTTTTTCTTTGAGGGTGCATTGAGGGGTGGAAACCTAAGCTCTCAGCTCATATGGAGCTGGAGATTGGGAGGCTGCCATTTTCATTCTCATCCTCCAAAGCTGTAAAGAAAGCATTCAAGAAACCATAGCTACCGGGCGCCTGGGTGGCTCAGTGGGTTAAGCCGCTGCCTTCGGCTCGGGTCATGATCTCAGAGTCCTGGGATCGAGTCCCGCATCGGGCTCTCTGCTCAGCGGAGAGCCTGCTTCCCTCTCTCTCTCTCTCTGGCTGCCTCTCCATCTACTTGTGATTTCTCTCTGTCAAATTAATAAATAAAATCTTTAAAAAAAAAAAAAAAAAAAAAAAGAAACCATAGCTACCAAGAGCAAAACCAAGCAGATTATTTAAACTAGGCCATGGCAAGGATGGTCCATTTCCACTTCAGACAGACATTTGATAATCATCAACAGGCCCCTCCTCAGAAGATTAACAAGAATATCCAGCCAAAAGCAAGTTTACCTATCAATGAAAAATGTGGAATCCCAGAGGTAGGGGAAGGCAACACATTGAATTCATGGCTTTCCCCCCCTCCCATGATTCCTTAGTCTTTCAAAGTTATTATTATTTTTTTAATTTTATTTTTGCCTTATTCTATTTTTAAAATTTTTTTCTCTTTTCTATTTTAACATTTTTAACTATTTTATCTTATTAATACCTTTTTTAAAAAATTTAAATTTTCATTGTTATACTCATATTCTATCCCCTCATTGTATTTGAAGGGAACTTATATTTTGTATACATATGGTTTTTTCTTTCATTAAAATTTTGGGATACAGTTTTTTTCAAATAGATCAAAATATACCCCAAATCTAGTGCATGGCATGTTCTAGTCTCCAGCCTGATCACATTCTTTTCTTTTTTTTCTTTTTTTAATTGACTTCTTATATTATCAATTCCTTTTTAGAATCTTTTTAAATTTTCATCTTTACAGTTTTCATCCCTTCATTGTGTTTACCTTTATTTCTGTGTGTGTGTGTGTGTGTGTGAGTGTGTAATCAATAATCTCCCAACAAACGAGATCCCAGGCCAGATGGCTTCCCAAGGGAATTCTACCAAATATTTCAAGAATTAATACCTACTCTACTGAAAGGGTTCCAAAAAAATAGAAATGGAAGGAAAACTTCCAAACTCATTTTATGAGGCCAGCATTACCTTGGTCCCCAAACCAGGCAAAGACCCCATCAAGGGATAATTACAGACCAATATCCTTGATGAACATGGATGCAAAAATTCTCACAAAATACTGACCAATAGGATCCAACAGTACGTTAAAAGGATTATTCACCATGACCAAGTGGAATTTATTCCTGGGCTGCAAGTTTGGTTCAACATCTGAAAATCAACCTATGTGATATAATATATTAATAAATGAAAGAACAAGAACCATGGGATACTCTCGATAGATGGTGAAAAAACATTCGACAAGTACAGAGTACCTTTTCTTGATCAGAACTCTTCAAAATGTAGGGATAGAAGGTACATACCTCAATATCATAAAAGCCATCTATGAAAATCCCATAGTGAATATTATCCTCAATATGGAAAAACTGAGAAGTTTTCCTCTAAGGTCAGGAACACAGCAAGGCTGTCCACTATCGCTACTGCTATTCAACATAGTACTAGAAGTCCTGGCCTTAGCCATCAGACAACAAAAAGAAATAAAAGGCATCTGAATCAGCAATGAAGTCAAACTCTTAATTTGTGCAGATGATATGGTACTTTATGTGGAAATCCCAAAAGACCCCACTCCAAAACTGTTAGAACTCAGCAAAATTTAGTGTCAGGATATAAAACCAATGCACAAAAATCAGTTCCATTTCTATCTACCAGCAACAAGACAGAAGAAAAAGAAATTAAGGCATTGATCCCCTTAAAAATTGCACCCAAAACCATAAGATGCCTAGGAATAAATCTTCTAAAGAGGCAAAGAATCTATGCTCAGAAAACTATACTCATGAACAAAATTGAGGAAGATGCCAAGAAATGGAAAACTATTCCATGCTCATGGATTGGAAGACAAATATTGTGAAAAATATATGCTGCCTAGAGCAACCTACACATTTAATGTAATCCTGATCAAAATGCTATCAACTTTTTTCAAAGAAATGAAACAAATAGTCTTGAAAAAGTTGGCGGCATCATAGTTCCAGACCTCAAGCTCTATTACAAAGCTGTAATCATCAATACAGTATGGTAGTGGCACAAAAACAGACACATAGATCAGTGGAACAGAATAGAGAGCCCAGAATCTATCAACTAATTTTAGACAAATCAGGAAGGAATGTCCAATGGGAAAAACAAACAAACAAACAAAACAGTCTCTTCAACAAATGGTGTTGGAAAAATTGGACAGCCAAATGCAGAAGAATGAAACTGGACCATTTCCTTACACCACATACAAAAATAGACTCAATATGGATGAAGAACCTCAATGTGAGAAAGGAATCCACCAGAATTCTTGAGGAAAACACAGGCAGCAACCTCTTTGACTTCAGCCGCAGCAACTTCTTCCTAAAAACATCACCAAAGTCAAGAGAACCAAGGGCAAAAATGAACTATTGGGACTTCATCAAGATCAAAAGCTTTTGCACAGCAAAGGAAACAGTCAGTAAAACCAAAAGACAACCAAGAGAATGGGAGAAGATATTTGCAAATGACATATCACATAAAAGGCTAGTATCCAAAATCTATAAGAAACTTAGCAACATCAACACTCAAAAAACAAAGAATCCAATCAGGAAATCAGCAGAATATATATACACAATGGAATACTATGCAGCCATCAAAAACCACGAACTCTTTCCATTTGCAACAACATGGATGGAACTAGAGGGTATTATGCTAAGCAAAATAAATGAATCAGAGAAAGAATTATCATATGATCTCTCTGATATGAGGAATTTGAGAGGCAGAGTGAAGAGGGTGTAGAGGGAAGGGAGGAAAAAAATGAAACAAGATGGGACTGGGGAGGGAGAAAAACCGTAAGCGACACTTAATCTTAGGAAACAAACTGAGGGTTGCTGGAGGGGAGAGGGTTGGAAGAGATGGGGGTATTGTGTTATGGACATTGGGGAGGGTATGTGCTTTGGTGGGTGATGCGAATTGTGCAAGATTGATGATTCACAGACCTGGACCCCTGAAGCAAATAATAATAATAATAATAATAATAATAATAATAATAATAATAAGCCACCATGGGATTTGCCATATTTTTTATTTTCTCCGCCACCATGACAAACAAAAATCCAGATATAGGCTGCTCCATAGCTTAGGTCCTAGAGTGAAAATAATGTGTAGCAGAGCAGTGGCTGACCCCTGATAGATATACATGTATGTTATAAATCCCTAAGATTAGGTTATTTGTTATTGCAGCTAAACATAGCCTGAGCTCACTCATCAGTAGTTGTAAAATCACACCATGGAAGCAATTATTTCATCCAATAGGTTAAGCTTCTCTGTTAAATCTATACTTGTTCATATTTTGTGGGTTCAAAGGGGAGCTCCATATAAAGCTGTTCAAATGATCATTTCTGAGATTTTGCACATCAAGGATTATGTATGGCTACTCCCCATCCATCAAAACTAGAAACTATGATGTGAATGAACGTTGAATCTTTTTTCTACTTTATCTAATTTTTTGAGATTATTTTTCACACTTTCCTGTGTTTTCTGTATTTAAATTTTTTCCTAATGTGCAACATGTAAATTTGTGATGTTTATGCTGTAGATTTTTGCCTATGACTCCTACTGACCAAAGGCAAGGGCCCCGTCTACTATCTGCTGTGTCCCCTGCCTTTGTTACACCAAAGTAACTGTTAGAAAATGAAAGATGTAGTCAAGTGAAATTTAACATCCAACAATTTTTAGGAAAAAAGTTCTGATTTTGGAAATTTGAATGTAATTGTCCTATTAATAGTACATTACAGGGCACCTGGGTGGCTCAGTGGGTTAAAGCCTCTGCCTTCGGCTCAGGTCATGATCCCAAGGTCCTGGGATTGAGCCCCACATTGGGCTCTCTTCTCAGCAGGGAACCTGCTTCCCCCTCTCTCTCTGCCTGCCTCTCTGCCTACTTATGAATTCTGTCTGTCAAATAAATAAATAAAATCTTTTATAAAAATGTACGTTACAGTCATTTAATATAAATTTGCACAATTAATAAATGATGATATACGAAACAGCTTTTATAGCTAGATGGGTTAAAGAATAGAGATAAGATTAATCTTGTCACCTTCAAACATAAAAAAAGTAAATTTTTGCATCACTTCTCTAGTTTATAATGCTAAACCAACAGAGCCTGTCTGTTGGTAAATAAATCCACCCTCTAACCAATAACAGCAATTGACTATGAGTTGTTCAAGATGCTGTGAGTAAATTCAAATAAAAGAGGAAAGGCATATTTTCTTCTTGGTAAAATTAAATTTGAGATAAGATCATTTACATGGAAGCAATGTGATCTTTTGCAAATGGCATATATATATATATATAAAGTTGCCAGCGGGGTTCAGAATTAATGGGAGGAAGTATTAAATGGGAAAAGGATTAATGTGATATTATAAAGTAAATGAAAAATGATCTAAGTTGGCCTCTGCATTGTTACCATATTCAAATTCTATCTGAAGGACTGTATTACTATAATTAGGGAAAATCCCAATGGAAATTAGCAGACTCAGTATAATGTAAATGTTTTTTAATGACTATAGAGATCTTGTAAGTGATATTCTCATTAATGATGCTACCATGTAGACTAACATTTCTTGTCACACTCAACAAGATCAAAGTTCTGTGAGGATTGTTTCATTTAAATTTTAGTCTGTGAGGAATAAGAAGGCAAGACAATTAAGGACAACATGACCTAATGTAGGCATAAGTGCCATTAGCTACTATACTTACAAATCACTCTCAAAGAACATTCTTTTACCTTGCAAAGTTTGCATAATTTGAAGCTATGCTATCTGGTAGACATTTCTGTAATGAAGGAAATATCCTTTATCTGCAATATCTATCTCAGTAGCCATGAGCCACATGTGGTTATTGAGCCAAACATGGCCTTTAAAATATAGCTATTGCAACTGAACAACAACTGATTTTTAAATTAAATTCTAATTAATTAGAATCTTGTGTCATCTTTCCAAATCAGTTCTGCCCAAAAAGATCAGATTTAAAAGAAAACCATATGTTATTTGTTTAAGTAAAAAATACTACCTGTCACATGTTCAAGTATATCCCATGTCCTAGATATGGTTAAATGATTTCTGTGGATGCTGACATTTAATTTTTTTTAAAGATTTTATTTATTTATTTGACAGACAGAGATCACAAGTAGGCAGAGAGGCAGGCAGAGAAGAGAGAGGGGGAAGCAAATTCCCGGAGAAGCAGAGAGCCCCATGTGGGGCTCGATCCCAGGACTCCAGGATCATGACTTGAGCCAAAGACAGAGGCTTTAACCTACTGAGCCACTCAACCCTGCTGACATTTAATTCTTGAAATAACCTTGTGATTTCCATTTATCCAGACATCTCTACGATAGGCCTTATGATCCTATTCCTTCCCTATCATGGGCCTTGATTTGGCATCAAAGACTTGACTGGGAATCCAACTCTCTCTGAAGCTCTTCTCTTTCAGTTAAGTCCTGTGACTGATCTTCTATGTCTGTCCTCTGGCTGCATGAGATGAGCTTCTTTTTAAATGTTGCCCTCAGATAGTCATATTTTGCTGTAAACTCTTGATTAATAGACTTGAACCTGTCATGTTCTTTCTTCAACAAATCAGTTGCACTTAAGAACAACCACAAAATTTTATAGTCTTTATAATTGCTGTTTCTCCCTAACCTCTCAACCCCAAAACATAGTACTAGCTAATGCTTCCCTTGTTCCCGTGTCCCTTTGCCGTCCACAAAAGATGGAAGTCTTAACAATCACACCTTTTTAGCATGGCATGAGCTATAAATACAACACCTATCATCACTGATAGGTCCTCATTGCCATCCAGTCAGTGATTGAACCATGCTAGAACCCCAGCCATAGTGTCTGCTTCTTAGAACCACGTCAAGTACTAGCTGTGTTGGGTAAAATATCTTGAAGTAGAACCTGAGATGAAGATCCTTGTTTTAGTGATTAATTGGAGGAGGAAGTAAGTGAGCAAAACAGGACTAAACAGGAGGAAAAATAAAGCAAAAATGAGGCTGACTTCATTTTTATCCCTCAGGAAAGCTTTGGCACATCTATTGTAGCACAGAGTTTGTCCCACCTTGAGTGAAGAGGGCTCACCTTTTTTTTTTTTTTTTTAAAGATTTTATTTATTTATTTGACAGAGAGAAATCACACGTAGTCGGAGAGGCAGGCAGAGAGAGAGAGAGAGAGGGAAGCAGGCTCCCTGCTGAGCAGAGAGGAGGGCTCACCTTTTATATTTCTTTGTTTTCCCTTTTATTCCCCCCAGCATTAAGTGAGGTCTGCACTGGGTAGTTTCCTTCTCTGGTGAAGATATCAGCTGTGAGTTGTTTTCAACCAACACTCACAGCAGCTGTGGTTGGTGTTGAGGGTGTACTATGTATACCAAATAGTAAAAGTGTTATGAAAAAGACAGCAACAGCATCCACTACAGTAAGAATGGCATAGGCACATACGCTTCCTTGGTAGAGCTGAAGGCTTAACCGGGGGCTGAGAACTAAATGCTGCCTGCACAGCATGATTCCTTAGACATCATCATATGGTTATGTGAAAAAATTAACTAGACCCATTATTTTGTGGTACTACTTGTAAGTAGATGATTACAGGAAATGTGAGGAGGTGCTTTCAATGTGACATGAATCTGTGCAAGCAGAGAAGGAAGAGACTAGAAATGGGAAATTTAAGAAGTTCACGGAGAAGTTAAAATGTGAACTAGAAATTGAGAGATGATGAGGAGTTTCTCAGGCAAATTTCCCTAGTTACATAGCAGTTAGGTCCCTCAATACTAATATATAAACAATGGTTTTTAATTCTAGTAGGATTTAAAGGAATGCTTGGATTAAGATCTTACAAAGGCTATAGGATATGATCCTCCCATTCCAATGATCTGTATTTAACCCTCTGATTTTACAATGCAGTGTGTTCCTTTATTGACTTGAACAGAGATTATTAGGCTAATATTTATTCAGTATTAATATTCAAATGTACCTCATGTGACCCAAAAGTCATTTTACACAAGAAATTCATGCCTATAACTTATATAGGTGGGTGATTTCTGAGCTTCCCATCAAAGAAAGGTAATTTGAATAATGAACTTTTATTTTCTCATGAATCTGATTCCTTGAACTTAGCTGAGAGGTAACAGAATTCCAATGTGACCGATTCTCTCCTCAGAGTTTGAGGTGGAGGTTTGTAATAGACAAAGAAAAACTATTATCAATTCATTTAAAAAAATTGTGAGAGTGAATATAAAATAGCTTCTACAGTAGTATGCTTTGTGAGTTCCCTCTGCGGTTAGCTATTTTTCATTCTCAAAGATGTCTCTTTTCCATTTTCACTAACAAGGTGGCTGGATTTGTTCATTAAATGGTTAAAGTCAAAGTCCATCTTTGAAAGCACTGTTAGCGTTAATTGGGGAGTATATAAAGGTTTGAATCTGGTAACTCAACTTTATTTATTTATTTAAAGATTTTATTTATTTTATTTGACAGAGATTACCAGTAGGCAGAGAGGCAGGCAGAGAGAGGAGGAAGCAGGCTCCCTGCTGAGCAGAGAGCCCCATGTGGGGCTCGATCCCAGGACCCTAGGATCATGACCTGAGCTGAAGGCAGAGGCTTTAACCCACTGAGCCACCCAGGCACCCCTGGTAACTCAACTTTAAAAATGAACATTGTCCATCAGATGATCTTTATAGAGCAAACAGATGAATGCAGATAGTAAAGCAAGAGTCTGTATTTTCCTCTTTCTGTTTCTGGTGTACCTGGAACACTTTACCTTATTTTCTTTTAATTTATTATGATTACTTATTTTTAATGAGACTCATCTCCTAGGACTGACTCAGGGACCCACAGATGAAGGCATGTTAAGCAATTATTATATCATAATGCTGTTTCTTTCAAAGAGTAGGGTAACACTGCTATATGCTAACTGACAACATTTTCTGCTAGCTTTAGAAAATCTTAGATGATCCTTTACAAGTCTCAGCTAAACTATCACTAGTGAGAAAACATTTTGGTTGTTTTAGCTGCTGTCTTATAGGGAAAAGAATGTACTTTGAACCAACTGCATGTGCTGCCTCCCTCAATTCTTAAGTTTTTAATATGTGGGAATGGAGATTATACCTTTTACCATTTGACCTAATGACCACTCTTTAATATTTTTTCTTCCCCTTTCAGAGACTTTGGGAGTGGTTGTCCTTTCTGAGTCTTATATGGTAGTTCTCCCTCATCTTTCTAACATCTGAATTTTGGAGTATCTGAAGGCTACCAAATCTTTTGTTCTCTTTTATCCTTTAGCCACTGCCAATTCCAAGGTATTCTCATTTAGTCTTACAGTTTTTAATATTTCCTAAGTGTTGATAATGTACAAATATATATTTTTAGCCCTGATTTCTAGACCTCTCAAGCGCTAGACTTTATATCCTTTGGTATTCCTACTTGGATATTTAATAGTCACTTAAAACTTAGCATGTCTAAAATCGAACTCTTAATTCTTTACCTCTCTAAACAATCTACTGCCCCAGTCTTTATCTAGTTACTGACATACCCTTCACATATTTACTCAGGAAGAGAATATGGTGCTTATCCTTGATTCCTCTCTCTTTCTCACACCTTTTATAAAATTAATGAGCATTACTGCTTCTACCTTGAATATATATCTGGCATGCAACTTCTTTTCCCAACTCTAGTCTGTGTCAACATTACATCTCACTCAAACTACTCTACTAGTCTTTTCTGTGCTTCCATATTTGCCACCACCCTCCACAATCTATTTTTATAGAACCAGAGAAATTATTTAAAAGCATAATTTTATTTCTCTCCTTTTAAAAAAGTCTTTATAATAGGGTGTTAAGTGAAGCGTTTTGACTGAGTCAATAGCCATCAGATAGCAAAGGGAGTTGGATGACAAAGAACCTTTAGATATTTCAAAATAACCAAAAGCAGTTACAGGATTGTAATATACATTACCTACATCAAGTGTAAAAATTTGAGACAAGAACATTCATGAAGAGGATTTTTAAAGAGGCATGAAAAGAACTTGTCTATGAGTCCCACCTCCAATTATGTAATGAAGATACTCCAGTGAGACCATTCAGAGATCTTAACCTGTGATGCCTACAGGCTTGAGTGAAACTGTAGAGTTTTTTTTTTTTGTTTTTTTTAAACACCCAGCTGAGAAATATAAAGGGCTGCAGTTGGGTAGCGAAGCTGCTGATGCTGGAGTTAAGCTCATTGTTTTGGGTTTGGTCTGTGCATGCAGAATTCAATACAGTAAAAAATTTGTGTGTATTTCACATACACCAGGTGTAGGCCATGTAGGAGCAGAGCTGTCCGTAAGTGATTTTAAATCATTCCCCAAAACATTACAATGAGTAGTGATGAGATTGAGGGGAAAATAACCAGCCAGAAAAAAATAGAATTCAGAAATTCGAGTCAAATATATCTACTGTTTTCTCTGAACCCATGGAAGTATGAATGAGCTAAAGAATGAGTTTTAAAACTACTAAGCTCAGAGAGCAGAAAGTCATTTTACATTAGTGATGGTTAGTAAGAATTTTTTGTTTGTTTGTTTTTTTCTTCCCAGGCCCACCTCTTTGAACATGGTAGTTTCGGAAGGATAGGTTATAAAAAATGGAAGGGAGGAGGGAGTTAAAATTTAAGTCAGAAGAAAAGATGAGAAAATCTGTGATAACCTTGTAACATAGGTTTCTCATTTACCAAAGGCCCCAACCAAGGATGAAAAAGATTTTTAACTTTATCATCATCATCATCATCATCATCATCATCATCATCTCAGCATTTTTGAATCAGTTTGTGAATATCCATGAAATAAATCACTGGAATTTTGATTGAGATTGTATTGAATCTATAAATCAAGTTGGGATGAACTGACATCTTAATAATATTGAGTCTTCCTGTCATAGCTCTCCATTTATTTAGTTCTTTGACTTTGTTCTTCAGGTTTTTGTAGTTTTCCTAATGTAAATCTTATACATATTTGTTACATTAATTCATAAGTATGTCATTTTTTGGGAGATGCTATTCTAAATGGTATTGTGTTTTGGATCATAAATCCCACTTGTTTATTGCTGGTATATAGAAAGGGTAATAAACGTTGTGTATTAACTTTATCCTGCAAACTTGCTATAATATCTGATTAGTTCCAGGAATTTTTCACTGGTTCAGATTTTCTACAAAGACAGTAATGTTATGTGTGAATGAAGGCAATTTAAACTTTTTTCTTAATTTGTATATTTTACTTCCTTTTCTTGTCTTATTGCATTAACCAGGACTTCCAGTACAACGTTGAAAAGGAGTAGTAGGAAGAAATATCCTTGTTGTTCTCAATCTTAGGGGAAAGCTTCTAAAGTATCATCATTAAATGTGATGTTAACTGTAGATTTTTTGGTAGATATGCTTTATCAAGTTGAAGAAGTTATTCTGTTCCTTATTTCATTGAAGGTTTTTATAATGAATAGGTGTTGGATTTTGTTAATTGCTATTTCTGTATCTATTGATAAGATCATATGATTTTTTGTCCAGCTTGTTAATATGATGAATTACATTAATTGATTATTGAACATTGAACCAGCCTTGCATACCTAGGATAAATCCCACTTGTCATGGTGTATAATTATTTGTATATATTGTTGCATTTGATTTGTAAATATTTTTGAGAATATTTACATCCCTGTTCATGAATGATATTGGTCTTTATTTTTCTCGTAATATTTTTGTCTGATTTTGAATTAGGGCCATGCTATCCTCATAGAATAAATTTGGAAGTACTTTCTTAGCTTCTATCTTCTGGAAGAGACTATAGAGAATTGGTAAAATTTGTTTCTTAAATATTCAGTAGAATTCGCCAGTGAACCCATCCAGGCCTGGTGCTTTCAGGCCTGATGATATTAATCATTGATTTGTTGTCTTTAATAGCAATAGGTTTATTCTGACTGTTGATTTCTTCTTGATGCATTTCAGAAAATTACGTCTTTCAAAGAATTAGTTCTTTTCATCAAGGTCATCAGATTTGTGGGTGTAGAGTTATTCATGGTATTCCTTAATTATAATTTTAATGTTTAGAAGATCTATAGTGATCGATAGTGATGTTACATCTTTCATTTCTATATTAATAATTGTATCCTCTCTTTCTTTCCCCTTAGTTATCCTGAGTAGGGGCTTATTGATTTTACTGATAACTTTAAAAAAACTCAGCGTTTGGCTTTGTTGATTTTTCTGTATTGATTTTCTGTTTTCAATTTTATTGATTTCAGCTTTAATTCTTATTTATTTAAAAAATTTTTTGGTCTATTTTGCATTTACTTTGCTTTTCCTCTTCTAATTTCCTAAGGTGAAAACTTAGATTATTGATTTTAGATATCTATTCTTTTCTAACATATATATTCAATGCTGTAAGTTTATCTCTAAGCACTGCTTTTGCTCCATCCAACAAATTTTAATAGGTTGTGTTTTCATTTTCACTTAGTTAAAATATTTTTAAATTCATCTTGAGACTTTTTTCTTTGCTGCATGGATATTATTTAATATTCATGTATTTTGGGGCTTTCAATTATCTTTGTTATTGTTCCTAGTTTAATTCCATTATAGGCTCAAAGAAAGACATTGTAGGATTTCTATTCTTTTAAATTTATTCAGGTGTGTTTTATGGCCCAGAATGTGGTCCATCTTGGAGCTTGAGAAAAGTGTGTATTCTGCTATTGTTGGATCATCATCTATTCTCTAGATGTCAATTACATCTCGTTGATTGATGATGCTGTTGAGTTCAACTATGTCCTAACTGATTTATCTGCCTCCTTAATCTATCCATTACTGATAAAGGGGTGTTGAAGTTTCTAACTATGATAGTGAATTCATCTGTTTCTCCTTAAAGTTCTTTTTGTTTCTTTCTCATGTAGCTTGATGTTGTGTTATTAGGTGCACACTATTCTTTTTAAAGTTTTTTGTTCTTCTTATTTTTTTATTTCCTTCCTTCCTTCTTCTTTTCCTGTGCAGTGTTTTGAAGTAAATCCTTGGCATTATATCATCTTTTTCTAGAAAAATTACCTAAAATAATGACAATATACTATCACATCTAGCAAAATTAGTATAACACATTTTATCTGGTCCATACTGTATTTTTTCTGGTTATTTATCAAATATCATTTATTATAAATGTTTATTTGAATCAGAATTTTAACAATATCTTTTTAATTTCTTAAATTTCTTACATTTCATTTAAAGGGAAGCCCCCAATGCTCCCCTATTTTTTCAGTGATATCAATTTATGAAATAAAATGGGTTATTATCCTGAAGAGTGTCCCACATTCCATATTTGGCCAGTTATTTTTTTATGGTTTCATAAAGAGATTTTTCTATTTCCTTTGATTTCTGTAACTGATAGATTTAGAAGTTGATTAAATTCAGGATTTTTTAACTGAGGAATGCCTTGTGGTACATTAGATATTTCATATTACATATGAGGTGCTCAACATCATAAGATTGTCTCACTTGTAGTGATGCTAAAATTAATTAGTAAGTTTAGGTGGCGAATTCCAAATCTTATTTGTTCTCCTTGTTCCACTGGGAACATTTTCAAGGTGGATCCTATCTCCATTTATCATGACACCATTTGTCTTTTTAACTTCCTTGCTTTCTGGCTCTACTAGATAATTCAGGCTTATCTTGTTTAATTCTTGCCCCAGGCCTCAAATCAACTATTTCTTCAGGGGGCCATGGTTCCCTTTAGTAAAGGGACTGTCTCAGGCCAGATTCTCTAGTGCAATATAGATTTTGGTGACATAGATTTTGATGTAATCTTAGGGTAGCATAAGTAAAGGAAATAGAAAATGAGGAAGGAAAGAATGGGAAGCAAGGTAAGATGATGTATACTCAGCTTATTGCTTTATGCTAAGCTTTGATGGGGCCACATCCTTGCCAAATATATCTGCAGTCATGTGGGATGTCTCCTGATAGGCTGTATGAAGAAATTACTTTTGGGGACACCTATGGTAGAGAAAATAGGGGAGTAAGTTCATCTGTTAGGCTCCATCTACTCTTTATTCCCCATTAGTCAAAGTTCACCCCTAAGAATTAGTTTTTTGCACTTCTGTTCTGTATCATCCAATACATTTAAGGCTTAGTTGGGAAGCCAGAACCTATGCCCTGAGCTGTGACATTTAATCTACATGCAAACTTGTGAGAAGCACTAGGGCCCTAAAATTATGCTTGGGTGGCCTGGCTTTGAGAATTATACCTGAAGGTGGTACCCTGGCTCTGGGTAAGGGTATTGGTTGGTCCCATGCATTGGAATTGAGGGCACCTGAAGGAATTTAGTCAGTTAGGTGGCCGATGAGGAGGAACAAGCATCCCAGGGTTTAAAAGACAGGTGAGGGAATCAGGAGAGGTATATAAAATATATTTGATATAGAAATATGTCAATTTTACAATATAATTTTAAACATTGAGATTTATTCCTGAATCTGAAACGATCCAGTTTATTCTAATCTGAAAAGATCCATTCTTTAGCATGAAGATATTACTCTTATAAAATAAAAACTCAACTGTATTAATTAGGATACTGCTGGAGAGCATACACCATTGCCATCGCATTCCATTAGCTAGAACTCAGTTATTTGTTCATATCTAAGTTAAAGAAAAGCTGGGAATTATGGTTTAGCTGTAATCCTGGGAGAGGAAGAAACAGGCATGGTGAGCAAGTTTCTGCCTATTAGGTAATGTTTAGCATTGGAATATTTCTAATATATTGTGTTGATGTTCTCTTAACTAGTTGTTGGTTTGTGTTAGAGGTTAATTTGTAATATACCACAAAGATTACTGATGAGGGGATCCAGATGTTTGGCCAGATGTAGAATTTTTTCTTGATAACTGTCATGAATTTAATTCAAAATTAGAAAAAAAAATGGAGTAAAGATAGGAAATTTGTCATCTCAAAATATTTGTGTTCTGCTATAGTTGAATCACACATTCACAAATCTTGGGTTGCTAAATTCTTTTACTGTAGTCTAAAATTCAGGTCAAAATATAATGCTACCTTTCAATAAGATTTTCAATGGCAACATAAGCCATGCTTAATCTGCTTATTAAAACCGCAGTTCAATTTTATGTGGTGGAAACCACCAGGTATTTAGTGAATTTTATTTGCATCCATTTAATGTTATTCAGTGTAAAATATATTCTTGCACATTTGTAAATAACAATATATATTTTACAAAGATGACTCAGTATTATTACTGTTACATAAATTTTAGAAAAAAATAGAATACATCAATGTGGCATGTTATAATATTTTTTTGAGAACTTTTCATTGACAGCACAGAAAATTAAAATAAGTTTCATTTGGTGTAAGTTTTTCTTTTGCATTAAAAGTTATCTTAAGAAAATGATCTAGTATTTCATTATAAGTGGTAAAGATCAAGACACAGAGATATGTCTATAGTCCCTATTAAAATGCTTTTAGTTATTTTTCACAGGTGACTATTTCTGCCAGTAAATCTAAAACAGACTTTTTCAGCTTTTTCTTATGGAAAATATTAAACTTATACAAATGCTCAGAGTAGTATAATAAATGTCTACTAACACATCTTTCAACTTCAATAGTAACCATTGTTCCATTCTTGTTTCATATATTCTCCTCAAATTTTATTTTATTTTATTTTAATTCTTTTAAGATTTTATTTATTTATGACAGAGAGACAGTGAGAGAGGGAACACAAGCACAGGGGAGCTGGAGAGGGAGAAGCAGGCTCCCTGCTGAGCAGGGAGCCCATATGGGGCTCAATACTGACCCTGGGACCCTGGGATCATCACCCGAGCCAAAGGCAGACATTCAACTGACTGAGCCACCCAGGCGCCCCTCTACTCAAATTTTATTTTAAGCGAATATTTTAAGGCAAATTCCAGATGTTGATTTTTTAAAAGATTTTATTTATTTATTTATTTGACAGAGATCACAAGTAGGCAGAGAGACAGGCAGAGAGAGAGGCAGGGAAGCAGCTCCCCACTGAGCAGAGAGCCTGATGTAGGGCTTGATAACAGGACCTTGGGATCATGACCCAAGCTGAAGAGGCTTGAACCCACTGAGTCACCCAGGTGCCCCCAGATATTGAATATTTTAAGGAAAATATAAGATATAATATCAATTTTACCTGTATATTCTGATAAATACTTTTTTAAAAAGTAACTGTTGATACTACTATCATTTCCTCTTCTCATTCTAATATCCAGCCTACATTCAAATTTTCCACATGGTTTCAAAGTTGTCTTTTTGTGACTGGTTTATTAAATCAGTATCCCAACAAGGTCCACACATTGCATTCTGCTGATATTGCTTCTCAGGCTGTTTTAATGTGTTAACAGTTCTTTTCCCTATTTTAAATTCACATTATGTTTATTTGGGAAGACCTGAATCTTTTGTCCCACAGAATATACTACATTGAAGATTTAGATGGTTTCTTCCTGTGGTATTATTTAGGTTCTTTTATTCTCCAGGATTTCCTGCTAACCAACAGTTAGGACTATGATTTTTTTTTTTAATTTTTACTTAAATTCCAGTTTAGTTAACATTCAGTGTACTATTACTCAGAGGGCTAAAGTTTTGATACACTCAGGTTCATGATAAAAATTTTAGAGCAAGAATATTAAAGAGATAGTGCTGTTTACCATCTATTCTATCATATTAATGTCTCTATGTCTCCTTTTCAATGACGTTAAAATCAGTGGGTTCAGATTATGGCAGCCTAAAATTTCTTTTTTATTTATTTATTTGACAGATCACAAGTAGGCAGAGAGGCAGCCAGAAAGAAAGAGAGAGAGAGGGGGAACCAGGCTCCCTGATGAGCAGAGAGCCCAATGTGGATCTCATTCCCAGGACCCTGGGATCATGACCTGAGTTAAGGCAGAGGCTTTAACCCACTGAGCCACCCAGGTGCCCCAACAGCCTAAAATTTCTATTGCACTGTCCTTTATCAGCATTTTAACTAATGATTTTATTATTTACCAAGAATCATTAACTGAGTAAATTTTGTTAATTCTATCATTCCTCTTGCATTTGTTAGCTGTGGTTCTTTCAGAAAGTAGAGCTATTCTTCATCAATTATTTGATTATCCTGAGGCACAGTTTTTACAGGAAAGGCAGAATACTCAGTTCTGGCCCTTTTAATATTTTATTACAATTCTCAGAATAATGAATTTTGCATCTAGCAAATATCCAATGGTTTGTGTGTATATTAGTTTGAAATCATAGATTTGTAGATATTGCACATGTTTCTATCCATTGCTGTCATTGTTCTTCTTGAGCTCAAGTTATCCCATCTTTGCTAGTGGGAGGTGTGTAAGTCTCCACTTAAATGATAGTTTTTATGAGCACAGTAAGAAGTCCCAGTTTCATCTCATACATTCACTACCTGATACCTTAAATCAGCCATTTCTCCAAGAAATTTCCTTTTAGTGATAAATGAAATTTGAAGACTACATTTTGTGTGCTATTTATTTATTTGTATTATTTTTCCATCAAGAGCGGTCATTGTTTTTCTAGACTTCTGTAGAACAAAGCAAAAAATAGGTTATTTATAAGAAAAAGTTTAAATGAAATATGAATTCATACTGATATTTCTATATCAAAGGTTGAAGGTTTAATTTAATTTAATTTAATCTTACAGATATATCTCTTTTATCTTGAAAATTCATTCTTCTAATACTTCAGCATTTATATTCATACATTGGCTAATTAAAACATAATTATGCTAGTTATGCTATTCACAAGATAAATGAATTTAGTTCAAGATTTCTTTTTGGGGTGTGTGTGTGTGTGTGTTGTCCTTGGTATGTATGTCTCATTAGGAATGTATTGTCAAAATACTGACTTGAAATACTTATCTATGTGATTGTAAATTCTTCTATAAAGAGAAAACAACTTATCAGCCGTTCAACCAACATATTGTTAATTTCAATATTTATTTATCTATTTATTCTTGTTTTTTGAGGTTGTTTTGCTTTTTTCCTTTTTATTTAATTTTTAAATTAACATAAAACCTTCATGTAGTTCCAAAGTCAAAACTATGAAATAAATGGTTTGCGAGGGGAGACAAGATGGCAGGGAAGTAGAAGGAGGTGCCGTTTCAAGCTGTACCCTAAAGTGAGCTGATTACCTACCAAAGAACTCCGATCACCCATGAAATCAGCCTGAGATCAGAATTACACAGGTCTGGATCTAGACAGGGGCAGAAGATGCCAGTGGGCAGGTAAAGCAGAGTGGGAATGTTGGACTGATATCCGAAGATAAACAAAAGGGGGAGGGAGCCACAGAGGCAACCTATTGGAAAGTAATACCCCTAATACAAGAGTGCCCTGTGTCTGGAGACCAGCATTAACTTGGAGACTGGTTGAAAACACTCAAAAAGAGCAAAGGATCATGGGGGGGAAATTGTGGGAATCGGGGTGGCTAGGGACAGGGGCTTAAGTCCCCGGACCCAGGACAACCTCCTCTGGTACTGACCAGAGAGAGTGTGGTGGAGAAACCAGGAATTGGTCCCTGAGCCTCCAGCGTGCCTGAGAACTTTTGGGGTCCGGCTCCTGTGAGGGGCTGGGAGCCTGACCAGATGGCAGAACACTGAGCGTGCTAACAGACCCTGAGATATGTGTGCCCCTCACCCTCCCCTGAGAGAGGTGCATGAAGGCCCAGCCTGGTGCTCTCAGACCTGCGCCCTGCTATCAGAGCCTGAGACACGTGCGATCCACACCCTCCCCTGAGAGAGGTGCACACAAGCCCACCACTCTTAGACCCAGAAAGACCAGGCACTCCCAGCCCAGGCCATCGGGAAAATCTCAGTGTATGATCGCTGCTTGGAACCTCTCTGCTGCTGTGGTTTTGGGTACAAGCAGAAGATCCTGTGTCCCCAGGGACTGCGACTTGGAACCTGCTCTGCCAGTGGCCAAGGGGAAATTTATATGGGCTCTGCAGCACCCACAGGGAAGCAGACTGAGGCGTCTCTCTGAGAGGGAGGTTGGGGGGCAGTTTGCTTTCCTCTAAACCTCCAAAAACCATCAAAAGCGGCCAAGACAAGTGAAAAAAAAGTGAACAAACATAAAAACCTCCAGAGAACAAAAGCCTGAAACAACCTGTTTCCTCAGAGCCCACCCCCTTGAGTGGCGTGGGAGTACTTAACTCGGGGAACATCATTGACTGAAAACCCACGTGGCAGGCCCCTCCCCCAGAAAAACCAACCAGGAAAGGGAAAAAAAAAGACTACAAGAGAACAACCACCACTACTTCATATATACAACTTTTATTTTTAACTCGTTCCCAATATTCTGGTTAATTTTTTTTATATAGATAATTTTTTAATCTATTTACCATCACAGTGAGATGTCCAGTACATCAAATAACATAATAACCTTCTAACCTGAACTTTTTGATACATACACCTGTGTTTTTCTATTGCATTTCTATTTAACATTTTTTTTATTTTAGTTTAGTTTAGTTTAGTTTATTCCTTTTTTATTTTTATTTTCTAATATTCATATAGAGTTAAACTTCAAGGTAATCTCCCTTCCCCAATCAATGCTACCCCTATAGGTAAACCAATTTTTAATCCCCCTTTATCTTAGAAAAGTTGAGTCCTTTAACAAAGATATCAAGATACATGCAGGAAGAATCAAAACAACCTTCCTCATCCACACTGAGAATTTATAACCGCTCTCCCATCTTTTTCTTCTGCCAGTGTTTCTGTGTTTTTGTGTTTGTCTTGATAGTATATAAATCTTATACTTGGGGTTCTTTTTGATGAGGATCTTCCTTTATTTACATATATATATTTTTTTCTTGTCATATACTTTAATCAGTATTTTTGTTTGTCTGTTTTTGTTTGTATACTTCATAAATCTTACCTTGGGGCCAATTTGGACTGAACCTTCTCTTTTATTTGTTTATTTATTTATTTAAGATTTTATTTATTTATTTCAGAGAGAGACTGTGAGAGAGAGCATGAATGAGGAGAAGGTCAGAAAGAGAAGCAGACTACCCATGGAGCTAGGAGTCCCATGCGGGACTCATTCCCAGGACTCCAGTATCATGACCTGAGCCAAAGGCAGTCCAGCCAACTGAGCCACCCAGGCGTCCCATGAACCTTCTTTTATCTTCCCCTTTTTTCCTGTCTCTCTCTCTCTTTTTTTTTCTTTTTCTTTTCTTTTTTCTCTCATTTGCATAGGGAATCCTATTGCTCAGAAGTGTTCCAGGGTGCACCTTGACTGCACCATGGTTGATACATCCAGCTACATCCATTCAGTCATCTCTCACCAAAATGACTAGGAGGAGGAATGCCCAACTGAAGAAAAATACAGAGGATGGGCCTTCTGCAACAGAGCTAATGGCTATCAACATAGACAATATGTTGGAAAGAGAATTCAGGCTAACAGTTATCCAGGCAATAGCTAAGTTGGAGAAAGCCGTGGATGACAAAACAGAATTGATTAGGGCAGAACTGAAAACCAACAGGGATGATGTTCACAATGTTAGGGCAGAACTGAAAGCCACCAGGGATGAGGTTCACAATGCTCTCAATGAGTTCCAATCTAATCTAAATTCTCTAAAAGCTAGGGTAACTGAGACAGAAGATAGAATTAGTGATCTGGAGGACAAACAGATAGAGAGAAAGGATCAGGAGGAAGCCTGGAACAAACAGCTTAGAAGCCACAAAAACAGAATCAGGGAAATAAATGATGTCATGAGACATTCCAACGTCAGAATTATTGAAGTCCCTGAGGGGGAGGAGAAAGAAAGAAGACTAGAAGATATAGTGGAACAAATTCTCCATGAAAATTTTCCCAATCTTGCGAAGGAAACAGCATTCATGTACTAGAGGCAGAATGGTCTCCCCCAAAGATTATAGATTCCAAAAAAATCAAGGTACCTGATAGTCAAATTGAGGAATCATAATTGTAGATACAATCTCTTGAAAGCCACAAGGACAAAGAGGGTCCTTACGTACAGAGGAAAACCCATCAGAATAACATCAGGCCTGTCCAGAGAGAACTGGCAAGCCAGAAAGGGCTGGCAAGGTATATTCAGGGCACTAAATTAAAAGAACATGCAGTCAAGAATACTTTATCCAGCAAGACTGACATTCAAAATTGATGGAGAGATAAGGAGTTTCCAAGACCGGAAAGGCTTAAAAGACTCTGCGACCAGCAAGCCAACATTGCAGGAAATATTAAGGGGGGTTGTATAAAAGAAGAAAAATCACAATAGCATTGAACAGAAATATAGAGTCAATCTAGAGAAAGAAAGACTTCAAAGGTAATACAATGTCAATAAAAACGTATCTATCAATAATACTTTCAATGTGAATGGCCTAAATGCACCCATAAAATGACACAGGGTTGCAGATTGGATAAAATGACAGGACCCATCCATATATTGTCTACAAGAGACCCATTTTGAACCTAAAGATACACCCAGACTGAGAGTGAAGGGATGGAGTAGCATCTTTCATGCTAATGGGCCTCAAAAGGAGGCTGGGGTAGTGATTCTCATATCAGATAAATTAGATTTTAAACTAAAGACTAGTCAAAGATACAGAAGGACACGACATAATTCCTTTTTTTTAAAATTAAATTTATTTATTTTCAGTATAACAGTATTCATTATTTTTTTCACCACACCCAGTGCTCCATGCAATCCATGCCCTCTATAATACCCACCACCTGGTACCCCAACCTCCCACCCGGCCGCCACTTCAAACCACTCAGATTGTTTTTCAGAGTCCATAGTCTGTCATGATTCATCTACCCTTCCAATTTCCCCAAACTCCCCTCTCCTCTCTAACTCCCATGTCCTCCATGCTATTTGTTATACTCCACAAATAAGTGAAACTATATGATAATTGACACTCTCTGCTTGACTTATTTCACTCAGTATAATCTCTTCCAGTCCCGTCCATGTTGCTACAAAAGTTGGGTATTATGCCTCCATCCTTTGTGATGGAGGAGTATTATGCCTCCAAAGGATGGAGAATGGAGGCATAATACTCCATAGTGTATATGGACCACATTTTCCTTATCCATTCATCCGTTGAAGGGCATCTTGGTTCTTTCCACAGTTTGGCGACTGTGGCCATTGCTGCTTATAAACATTGGGGTACAGATGGCCCTTCTTCTCACTACATCTGTATCTTTGGGGTCAATACCCAGGAGTGCAATTGCAGGGTCATAGGGAAGTTCTATTTTTAATTTCTTGAGGAATCTCCATACTGTTCCACAAAGAGGCTGCACCAACCTGTATTCCCACCAACAGTGTAAGAGGGGTCCCCTTTCTCCACATCCCCTCCAACACATGTTGTTTCCTGTCTTACACTACATAATTCTTAAAGGGACTATACACCAAGATAATCTAACACCCATAGATAATCTATGATAACCCCCATAGATAATCTATGCTCCCAATATGGGAGCAGACAATTATATAAGAAAACTGTTAATCAAGATAAAGAGTCATATTGATATGAATACATTAATAGTAGGAGATCTTAACACGCCTCTCTCAGTAATAAACAGATCATCCAAGCAGAAAATCAATAAAGAAACAAAAGCATTGAATGAAACATTGTACCAGGTATACCTCATAGATATATACAGAACATTCCACATTAAACAACAGAATACTCATTCTTCTCAAGTGCACATGGAACCTTCTCCAGAATAGACCACATACTAGGTCACAAATCAGGACTCAACCAATACCAAAAGACTGAGAATATTCCCTGCATATTCTCAGATCACAGTGCTTTGAAACTGGAGCTCAATCACACGTAAAAGTTCCAAAGGAACTCAAACACCTGTAAGCTAAAGACCACCTTGCTTAAGAATGCTTGGATCAACCAGGAGATCAAAGAAGAACTGAAACAATTCATGGAAACCAATGAGAATGAAGACACTTTGGTCCAAAACCTATGGGATACAGCAAAAGCGGTCCTAAGGGGGAAAGACAGCCATCCAAGCCTCCCTCAAAAAAAAAAAAAAAAAAAAAA
>NC_081557.1:73963400-73967920 GCF_022355385.1 Mustela nigripes | reverse complement strand
ACACCAGCTATCTCTACACTTTAAAGAACTGGAGAATCAACAACAAATCAAACCAACTCCACACATAGGAAGGGAAATCATCAAGATTAGAGCAGAGATCAATGAGGTAGAAACCAGAGATACAGTAGAATGTATTAATGAAACTAGAAGCTGGTTTTTTGAAAGAATCAATAAGATTGATAAACCATTGGCCACACTTATCCAAAAGAAAAGAGAGAAAGCCCAAATCAATAAAATTATGAATGAAAAGGGAGAGATCACAACTAACACCAAGAAAGTAGAAACAATCATCAGAAGTTATTATCAACAGTTATATGCCAATAAGCTAAGCAACCTAGATGAAATGGATGCATTCCTGGAAAACTATAAACTCCCCAAATTAAACCAGGAATAAATTGACAACCTGATTAGACCAATATCTAGTAACGAGATTGAAGCAATGATCAAAAACATCCCCAAAAAACAAGAGCCCATGACCTGATGGATTCCCTGGGGAATTCTACCAAACTTTCAAAGAAGAAATAACACCCATTCTCCTGAAGCTGTTTCAAAAAAATTGAAGCCAAAGGAAAACTTCCAGATTCTTTCTATGAAGCCAGCATTACCCTCATCCCCAAACCAGGCAAAGCCCTACAAAAAAGGAAAATTTCAGACCAATATCACTGATGAATATGGATGCTAAGATACTCAACAAGATCCTAGCAAACAGGATCCAACAGCACATTAAAACGATTATCCACCATGACCACGTGGGATTCATCCCTGGACTACAAGGATGGTTCAACATTCGCAAATCAATTAATGTGATAGAACAAATTAATAAGAGAAGAGAGAAGAACCAAAATCCAGCATCCGTTCCTGATTAAAACGCTTCAAAGTATAGGGATAGAGGGAACATTCCTGAACTTCATCAAATCTATCTATGAAAGACCCACAACAAATATAATCCTCAATGGGAAAAACTTGTGTCCTTCCCATTGAGATCAGTAGCACGACGTGGATGCCCACTCTCACCACTCTTGGTCAACATAGTATTAGAAGTCCTAGCAACAGCAATCAGACAACAAAGAGAAATAAAATGTATCCAAATTGGTAATGAAGAAGTCAAATTCTCTCTCTTTGCAGATGACATGATACTTTATATGGAAAACCCAAAAGACTCCACCCCAAACTACTAGAACTCATACATCAATTCAGGAACGTGGCAGGATACAAAGTCAATGTACAGAAATCAGTGGCTTTTTTATACACTAACAATGAAAATACAGAAAGGTATATTAGAGAATTGATTCCATTTACTTTAGCACCAAGAACCATAAGCTACCTGGGAATAAACCTAACCAAAGAGGTAAAGGATCTGTACTCAAGGAACTACAGAACACTCATAAAAGAAATTGAAGAAGACACAAATAGATAGAAGACCATTCCATGCACTTAGATCGGAAGAATAAACATTGTTAAAATGTCTATACTGCCTAGAGCAATCTATACTTTTAATGCTATTCCGAACAAAATTCTACCGGTATTCTTCAAAGAGCTAGAGCAAATAATCCTAAAATTTGTAATGAATCAGAAGATACCCCAAATTGCTAAGGAAATGTTGAAAAACAAAAATAAAATGGGGGGGCATCACGTTACCTGATTTCAAGTTTTACTACAAAGCTCTGATCACCAAGACAGCATGGTACTGGCATAAAAACAGACACATAGACCAGTAGAACAGAATAGAGAGCCCAGATATGGACCCTCAACTGTATGGTCAAATAATCTTCGACAAAACAGGAAAAAATATACAGTGGAAAAAAGACAGTCTCTTCAATAAATGGTGCTGGGAAAACTGGACAGCTATATGTAGAAGAATGAAACTTGACCATTCTCTTACACCATACACAAAGATTAACTTGAAATGGATAAAAGACCTCAACATGAGAAAAGAATCCATAGGAGAACATAGGCAGTAACCTCTTCGATATTAGCCACAGCAACTTCTTTCAAGTTATGTCTCCAAAGGGAAAGGAAACAAAAGCGAAGATGAACTTTTGGGACTTTATCAAGATCAAAAGCTTCTGCACAGCAAAGGAAATAGTCAACAAAACAAAGAGGCAACCCACGGAATGGGAAAAGATATTTGCAAATGACAATACAGATAAAAGGTTGATATCCAGGATCTATAAAGAACCCCTCAAACTCAACACACACAGAAAACAGATAATCATATATTAAAATGGGCAGAAGATATGAACAGACACTTCTCCAATGAAGACATACAAATCCTATCAGACACATGAAAAAATGTTCATCATCCCTAGCCATCAGGGAGATTCAAATTAAAACCACAGAGATACCACCTTACACCCGTTAGAATGGCTAAAATTAGCAAGACAGGAATCAACATGTGTTGGAGGGGATGTGGAGAAAGGGAAACCATCTTACACTGTTGGTGGGAATGCAAGTTGGTGCAGGCACTTCAGAGAACAGTGTGGAGATTCCTCAAGAAATTAAAAATAGAGCTTCTCTATGACCCTGCAATTGCACTACTGGATATTTACCCAAAAGATATAGATGTAGTGAAAAGAAGGGCCATCTGTACCCCAACGTTTATAGCAGCAATGGCCATGGTCGCCAAACTATGGAAAGAACCAAGATGCCCTTCAACGGACGAATGGATAAGGAAGATGTGGTTCATAAACACTGTGGAGTATTAGGCCTCCATCAGAGAGGTGAATACCCAACTTTTGTAGCAACATGGACAGGACTGGAAGAGATTATGCTGAGTGAAATAAGTCAAGCAGAGAGAGTCAATTATCATATGGTTTCACTTATTTGTAGAGCATAACAAATAACATGGAGGAGTAGGGGAGATGAAGAGGAGAAGGGAGTTGAGGGAAAGTGGAAGGGGAGGTGAACCATGAGAGACTATGGACTCTGAAAAAGGAGCTGAGGGTTTTGAAGGAGCGGAGGGTGGGAGGTTGTGGGAACGAGGTGGTGGGCATTAGAGAGGGCACAGTTTGCATTGAGCACTGGGTGTGGTGCAAAAAGAATGAAAACTGTAATGCTGAAAAGAAATAAAAAATTTAAAAAAAAAGACAAAGAAAGAGCTGGTTTGCATGTTTTTTCTTGCATCCCATTTTTTCCCTCCTTAATAGGCAACAATTGTTATTAGTCTGTAGTTTTTACTTCCATCATTTCTTTTAGAGAATATTAGTAAATAAATGTTATTTTCCACTTCTTACACCAAAGGAACCATATATTAATTGTTTTGCATCTTGTTTTTTGCCTTAATATTACATATTTTTGCTAGTTAATCTTAGGGTTAGATACCTAGATATGTTATTGCTAGGTCAAAGGGTAAATCTATGCAAAATTTTACATATTTTTGTCAGTCTATCTTAGGGATAGATAGCACACATGTGATTACTACATCTAAGGGTAAATCCATGCAAAACTGCTGCCAAATTCCCTTCAGTAGGGTCGCATCATTTTTTGTTTGAGGGGGATTTTGAAAATAAGGTTCCCTGGTTCGTTACCTACTGAATCAGAGCTCTTATATTTTGGTTCCCAGGTGATTTAGATAATCACCTCTAGGTGTAGGAATCCTGTTTTACAGGAAAATTTTAGGGCTAACATTAAAGTAAATCCAATTAATTGCTCAGTTGAAAGGAAAAGGAGTCAAGATGGTGGAGAGGTAGCAGGTTGAGACTACATCAGGTAGCAGGAGATCAGCTAGATATCTTATCTAACCATTGCAAACACCTACAAATCCAATGGGAGATTGAAGAGAAGAAGAACAGTAATTCTAGAAACAGAAATTTGACCACTTTCTGAAAGGTAGTGCTGGTGGAGAAGTGAATCCAAAGTGAAGGGAAGATAGATCACAGGGGGAGGGGCTAGCTCATGGCAAATGGTGGAGCAATGGAGCACAAAATCAGGATTTTTAAAAGTCTGCTCCACTGAGGGATTAGCTCCAGTGAAGCTAAACCAGGGTGGAGCCCACACTTCATCAGGGGTGTCTGAGTGTCGCAGACCGGGGAAGCCAACTTCAGAGACAGAGCTGAGGAGTGAGCTCTCAGCTTGGGGTTACCTTGAACCGGTCGCAGGCTGGGTGAGCTCGGAGCACAGCCAGAGGCCAGTGATCTGGGGGTGATTGAGCTCTTTTCTCTGAAGGTGCACTGAAGAGTGGGGCCCTGAGCTCTTTGCTCCTCTGGGTCAGAGACCTGGAGGCTGCCATTTTCAGTCCCATCCGCTGGAACTCTTCAGAATGCATTCAGGGGACAAAAGCTCCCGAAAGCGAACCCAAGCAGATTACTTAGCCCGGGCCCTGGTAAGGGTGGTGCAATTCCACCTCGAGAAAAGACACTTGAGAATCACTACAACAGAACCCTCCCCCAGAAGATCAACAAGAAATCCAGCCAAGACAAAGTTCACCTACCAAGGAGAGCAGCAGAATTCCAGTGGAGGAGAAAGCAAAGCACGGAACTCATGGCTTTCTCCCCATGATTCTTTAGTCTTGTGGTTAATTT
>NC_081557.1:73924749-73963300 GCF_022355385.1 Mustela nigripes | reverse complement strand
TTTTTTTTTAACTTTTACCTTTTTCTTTTTTAACTAGTTTATCTAATATATATATATATATATATATATATATATAATTTTTTAAATATTTTTTCTGTTTCCTTTAAAAATTTTTTTTTTTTCTGAACTTCTTTTTATCCCCTTTCCCTCTCCAATGATTAGGAGTCTCTTCTGATTTGGTTAAAGCGCACTTTCCTGGGGTCTTTGCCACCCTTTCAGTATTTTATTTGCTCCTTCATATACACTTATCTGGACAAAATGGCAAGGCAGAAAAATTCACCACAAAAAAAAAAAAAAAAAAAAAAAGACCAAGAGGCAGTACTGAAGTCAGTACAGACATCAATACAGACATTGGTGATATGTCAGATATAGAGTTCAGAATGATGATTCTTAAGGTTCGAAAAAGGCATGGAAGATATTAGAGAAACCATCTCTGGAGAGATAAAAGCCTTTTCTGGAGAAATAAAAGAACTAAAATCTTATCAAGTTGAAATTAAAAAAGTTATTAATGAGGTGCAAAAAAAATGGAGGCTCTCACTGCTAGGATAAATGAGGCAGAAGAAAGAATTAGTAATATAGATGGCTAAATGACAGAGAATAAAGAGGTTGAGCAAAGAGGGACAAACAGCTACTGGACAATGAGGGGAGAATTCAAGGGATAACTGACACCACAATGAAACAATATTAGAATAATTGGAATTCCAGAAGAAGAAGAAAGAGAGAGGGGAGCAGAAGGTATATTGGAGATAATTATTGGAAAGAATTTTCCTAATATGACAAAGGAAACAATCATCAAAATCCAGGAGGTGCAGAGAACCCCCCTCAAAAATCAAGGTCCACACTCCGATAGTAAAATTTACAAGTCTTAGTAACAAAGAGAAAATCCTGAAAGCAGCCCAGGAAAAGAAGTCTGTAACATACAATGGTAAAAATATTAGATTGGCAACAGACTTATCCACAGAGACCTGGCAGGCCAGGAAGAACTGGCATGATATATTCAGAGCACTAAATGAGAAAAACATGCAGCCAAGAATACTATATCCAGCTAGGCTATCATTGAAAATCGAGGGAGAGATAAAAAGCTTCCAGGACAAACAAAAACTGAAGGAATTTGCAAACACCAAACCAGCTCTACAGGAAATATTGAAAGGGGTCATCTAAGCAAAGAGAGAGCCTAAAAGTAGTAGATCAGAAAGGAACAAAGACAATATACAGTAACAGTCACCTTACAAGCAATACACTGGCACTAAATTCATATCTCTCAATAGTTACCCTGAATGTTAATAGGCTAAATGCCCCAATCAAAAGACACAGGGTATCAGAATGGATAAAAAAAACAAAACCCATCATTATGTTGCCTACAGGAAATTCATTTTAGATGCAAAGACACCTCCAGATTTAAAGTGAGGGGGTGGAAGACAATTTACCATGCTAATGGATATCAGAAGAAAGCTGGGGTGGCAATCCTTATATCAGATCAATTAGATTTTAAGCCAAAGACCATAATAAGAGATGAGGAAGGACACTATATCATACTCAAAGGGTCTGTCCAACAAGAAGATCTAACAATTTTAAATATTATGCCCCTAACGTGGAGCAGCCAACTATATAAACCAATTAATAACAAAATCAAAGAAACACATTGACAATAATACAGTAAGAGTAGGGGACTTTAACACTCCCCTCACTGAAATGGACAGATCATCCAAGCAAAAGATCAACAAGGAAATAAAGGCCTTAAATGACACACTGGACCAGATGGACATCACAGGTATATTCAGAACATTTCATCCCAAAGCAACAGAATAGACATTTTTCTCTAGTGCACATGGAATATTCTCCAGTATAGTTCACATCATGGGTCCTAAATCAGGTCTCAACCAGTATCAAAAGATTGGGATCATTCCCTGCATATTTTCAGACCACAATGCTCTGAAGCTAGAACTCAATCACAAGAGGAAATTTGGAAAGAAGACAAATACATGGAGACTAAACAGCATCTTCCTAGGGAATGAATGGGTCATCCATGAAATTAAAGAAGAATTGAAAAAAATCATGGAAACAAATGATAATGAGAACACAACGGTTCAAAATCTGTGGGACACAACAAAGGCAGTCCTGAGAGAAAAATATATAGTGGTACAAGCCTTTCTCAAGAAACAAGAAAAGTCTCAAATACACAACCTAACCACCCTACAACTAAACAAGCTAGAGAAAGTACAAGAAAGAAAGCCTAAACCCAGCAGGAGAAGAAAAATAATAAAGATCAGAGCAGAAATCAATGAAATAGAAACAAACAAACAAAAAATGGAACAAATCAATGAAACTAGGAGCTGGTTCTTTGAAAGAATTAATAAGATTGATAAACCTCTGGCCAGACTTATCAAAAAGAAAAGAGAAAGGACCCAAATAAATAAAGTAATGAATGAGGAGAGATAATAACCAACACCAAAGAAATACAAACAATTATAAGAACATATTATGAGCAACACTACACCAACAAATTTGACAATCTGAAAGAAATGGATGCATTCCTAGAGACATATAAACTACCACAACTGAACCAGGAAGAAATAGAAAGCCTGAACAGACCCATAACCAGTAAGGAGATTGAAACAGTCACCAACAATCTCCAAACAAACAAGAGCCTAGGGCCAGACGGCTTCCCAGGGGAATTCAGCCAAACATTTAAGAAGAATTAATTCCTTTTCTCCTGAAATTGTTCCAAAAAATATAAATGAAACGAATACTTCCAAACTCCTTTTATGAGGCCAGCATCACCTTTATCCCAATACCAGACAAGGATCCCATCAAAAAAGAGAATTACAGACCAATATCCTTGATGAACACAGATGCGAAAATTTTCACCAAAATACTAGTCAATAGGATCCAACAGTACATTCAAAGGATTATTCACCACAACCAAGTGGGATTTATTCCAGGCCTGCAAATTTGGTTCAACATCTGCAAATCAATCAATGTGTTACAATACATTAATAAAAGAAAACAAGAATCATATGATACTCTCAATAGATGCTGAAAAAGCATTTGACAAAGTACAGCATCCCTTCATGATCAAAACTCTTCAAATTATAGGGATAGAGGGCACATACCTCAATATCATCAAAACCATCTATGCAAAACCCAATGACAAATATCATTCTCAATGGAGAAAGACTGAGAGCTTTTCTGCTAAGACCAGGAACATGGCAGGGATGTCTATTATCACCACTGCTATTCAACATAGTACTAGAAGTCCTAGCCTCAGCAATCAGACAACAAAAAGAAATTAAAGGCATCCAAATCAGCAAAGAAGAAGTCAAACTATCACTCTTTGCAGATGATATGATACTATATGTGGAAAACCCAAAAGACTCCACTCCAAAACTGCTAGAACTTGTACAGGAATTCAGTAAAGTGTCAGGATATAAAATCAATGCACAGAAATAAATAGCATTTCTCTACACCAACAACAAGACAGAAGAAAGAGAAATTAAGGAGTCAATCCCATTTACGATTGCACCTAAAACTATAGGATACCTAGGAATAAACCTAACTAAAGAGGCAAAGAATCTATACTCAGAAAACTATAAAGTACTCATGAAAGAAATTGAGGAAGACACAAAGAAATCGAAAAATGTTCCATGCTCCTGGATTGGAAGAACAAATATTGTGAAAATGTCTATGCTACCTAAAGCAATCTAAATATTTAATGCAATCCATATCAAAATCTCCCCCATTTTTTTCCCAAAGAAATGGAACAAATAATCCTAAAATTTATATGGAACCAGAAAAGACCTTGAATAGCCAAAGGAATATTGAAAAAGAAAGCCAAAGTTGGTGGCATCACAATTCCAGACTTCAAGCTCTATTACAAAGCTGTTATCATCAAGACAGCATGGTACTGGCAAAAACAGACACATAGATCAATGGAACAGAATAGAGAACCCATAAATAGATGCTCAACTCTATGGTCAACTAATCTTTGACAAAGCAGGAGAGAATGTCCAATGGAAAAAAGGCAGCCTCTTCAATAAATGGTGTAGGGAAAATTGGACAGCCACATGCAGAAAAATGAAATTGGACCATTTCCTTACACCACACATGAAAATAGACTCAAAATGGATGAAGGACCTCAATGTGATAAAGGAATCCATCAAAATCCCTGAGGAGAACACAGGCAGCAACCTCTTCGACCTCAGCCACAGCAACGTCTTCCTAGGAACATCACCAAAGGCAAGGGAAGCAAGGGCAAAAATGAACTATTGGGATTTTATCAAGATCAAAAGCTTTTGCACAGCTAAGGAAACAGTTAACAAAACCAAAAGACAACTGACAGAATGGGAGGAGATATTTGCAAATGACATATCACATAAAGGGCTAGTGTCCAAAATCTATAAGGACCTTAGCAAACTCAACACCCGAAGAACAAATAATCCAATCAAGAAATAGGCAGAGGACATGAACAGACATTTCTGCAAAGAAGACATCCAGATGGCCCACAGACACATGAAAATGTGCCCCATACCACTCGGCATCACGGAAATACAAATCAAACCCACAATGAGATATCAACTCACACCAGTCAGAATGGCTAAAATTAACAAGTCAGGAAATGACAGATGCTGGCAAGGATGCGTAGAAAGGGGAACCCTCCCACACTGTTGGTGGGGATGCAAGCTGGTGCAACCACTCTGGAAAACAGCATGGAGGTTCCTCAAAAAGTTAAAAATAGAACTACCCTATGACCCAGCAATTGCACTACTGGGTATTTACCCTAAAGATACAAACATAGTGATCTGAAGAAGCACGTGCACCTGAATGTTTGTAGCAGCAATGTCTACAATAGCCAAACTATGGAAAGAACCTAGATGTCCATCAACAGATGAATGGATAAAGAAGATGTGGTATATATATATAATGGAATACTATGCAGCCATCAAAAGAAATGAAATCTTGCCATTTGCAACAATGTGGATGGAACTAGAGGGTATCACGCTTAGTGAAATAAGTCAATCGGAGAGAAACAACTATCATATGATCTCTCTGATATGAGGAAGTGGAGATGCACCATGTAGGGTTAGGGTGTAGAAGAATAAATAAAACAAGATGGGATTGGGAGGGAGACAAACCATAAGTGACTCTTAATCTCACAAAACAAACTGAGGGTTTCTGGGGGGAGGGGGGTTAAGAGAGGGGGGTGGGGTTATGGACATTGGGGAAGGTATGTGCTATGGTGAGTGCTGTGAAGTATGTAAACCTGGCGATTCACAGACCTGTACCCCTGGGGATAAAAATACATTATATGTTTTTAAAAAAATAAAAAATAAATAAAGATAAAAAATTGTTCACTTGATATGTCCTACATACTCTGCTATGTAAAGATGAGAGAAATCCTTAGATGAATATAATATATTCTCTCTTGGTGGATCCATAGCCTAGAGAGTGGAGGTGAAGCATTCACTTCCATTCATAAACAAATCATTGTAAAATCATGTGATTGCTGATGTAACAGAAATTTATACATGGTGCTAAGGGAGCACAAAGGATGACTAACTCTATAAGAATCATATCTAGGATAGATTGGGACAGACTGTTTCTAATAAAACATAATTATGCATTTAGTAAACTCTTTATAAAACTCATTGATGGTCTCATTTCCTGGAAGAAGTAAATCATGTGTCTAACCCTAAATTTATCCCATTTGTTTTTTCTTCTTTGACATGGTTTCCACTTTTTGAATTGAAACCAAAAAAGATATCTATGGAGATTTTTCAACCTAAAATCACAAGAGCATGCAAAGTACTAACATTGTGATATTTTCAGCATGAAAACTCTACCATAATTATGATCATACTGTGGTCTGCATGAATTAAAGTCATTCATGTAGCTGACAGGAGAGAAGATAAAAGTCAATAAAAAGAGAATTATTTATTAAAAAGATCTAATGTTACAAGAACAGTACACAGAACTATTATCTGACTGTGTCTTCCACATGATATATACCATTACATATAGTATATATACAGATTGTATACAATATATTTAATGGTTTGACATGAAGTCCACAGTACCTTTATTTAGATATGCAAAACATTCACTTTTCATGAAATTTTTGATTAGGAGAAGTGTTTTTTTTCCTTCAAAATTCAATTGACATTATATAAAAATACAGTCTCTTTTGTAATTTAAGACTGTGTGGTTACTATACCATCCGAGAAAAAGCTCACTTAGTACTGCAGCTGAAAAATTAAGTACCTTGATAAGGAATGCTGTTCTGCTTTCCATAAAGGAACAAGTATGTAATAGATAAGTACATAATCATTTAAAACTTTTTTTATAGGTTTATGATGCAAAATACATATTCTATGCAGATTGAGTAAAAACATCCCTTATCTCTGATTCCTGTAAGAATACATCAGACATTCTACATGTAAATATTCTATCAGATATACCATCCATCAGCTAGTTGGGAATCTTTGTTAATTTGAATTTGTCATGTATTGACATTTTATTGAGTTTTGTTTTTATAAGGGTTTCAGTAATGACTTGATTTTTAAAAGTCTTTCACTAAATCTAGTATAAAACACCATGAAAAACAAATAAAATGATTTACAGTATTAAGTAAAAGTTGTCTATTCTTTTATATTCTTGCTGTATCTTTTTTTTTCTGATGTGTAATTTGCTTCTGCAAGCTAACCCATAGTCATGAGAGTTCATATTTTGCCTGCTAAATAGTTCATATCTCTCTATCTGCAAAGTCCAGCCTCTCCCACCCCAAAGGAGGTGCTCAAAGAAGGCCACTTGGTTGTTATCATTCACAGGCTTCAATATTCACCATCTGTAGTAATTTACTAAAATAATCTGTAAACTAAAAATAGTCCTAAAAGGACTCCCTTCTTGTTCATTTCTCCCAAACAGAATGAGTAGCCAACTTAAATAGTTGTTCTGTATCTCTGAAACCAATCTTTTAGATATTCAGAACAGAAATTCCAATATATCTGGATTCTATAGGGATTAATCTCTAGATCCAGCAGTAATAGTTAAATATTGCTTCATTTTTCTTGCTGTTAAGGATGCTACAAACAAAACTAACAGGTTACATTTTATAAAAGAAAAGAGACTACTCTTTGTTTTCATATTAACATCATCTTTAAAACTAGTTTCTCCAAGCTCTTTTTTTGGCATTTGACTTTGCATTAACTATCCCTTCAGGCATCTTCCTGGATGTTATGTGAACTCTGACAGTTGGAACTTCTATATACTATCAAGTAGAAAACTTTCACTTCAATATCCAACTATCTAAAGTCACTTTGGTTCATGGTGACTCCCCAAAATAAAAAACGGGGAACATTTCCCAAGCAGTGTATGGCTAGTTAAGGCTCTGTAGTGAGGCCATGTTTCCAGAGCTTAATTAAAAAATCAATTTATTCAATAAGTCCCTTTTATTTTAATGGTTGGTAACATTTTGTAAGTGGTATGTGATGCATGGAAGTGTTTAAAGAATCAAAATTTATTTGTTGGCTTGAAACATTTTAACTCACAGACTATATATGTATGCATTATTATTTGCACAGTGGATTTCCATTGTCTTTAAAACTGTTGGCAATTAAAAAAAATTGGATTTAATTCAACATCTATTTGGACAGTAGGTGGGAAATGGGAAAGTTCTGTCCTGTATTCATTTTGTTTTCAAGTTAGCACCCTTGGCAGCATATCAGTGACTACAGTTTCTAGTGGCCATATTTTTTTTTGTAGTGACTTTAATCTTTTGTTATTAAAAATCAGCATTTGTTATATGTGTAGCTATTGCAATTATTAGATAACATAGTAATTAATGAAAAACAGCACTTAAATTCATTGGGACTTGCTTTCTATTTACCTTGCACTATGTAAATGGCTTATTCCCTATCCTAATAACTTGTTCTAGGGATATATGTAGAATAATATATTGACAAATTTGCTAATTCACTACGAGGTAACATAATATTTTTCAAAAAAACACTTTTGTGTACTTATTCTATAATGGATTACACAACTGAAGTATTTTTTTTTTTCATATCTTCTACCATTTTGTCAATTAGGATAGTTAGCCAAAGGGAAAATGAAAAACAGTAGACTCAGAATCTTTTAGCAAACTTTTCATTCTCCGTTTTGTATTTGTGTTTGAAACATATCTGCTAGAGACAACTTACTTAACAAATAGATGGCACACACTCAGGGTCATCAGATATAAAATCAAATTCCAACATATTAAAAAAGTAAAGAATACATTTGACAGAAATTACCTTTGCTTACAAAAAATTCATTACATACAATCTGCATATTTTATTGGACCAAGAACTGCCCTCTCCATTTACAAAACCAAAGAGAAACCTGGTGGTTAAGTAATATTCCCCCCAACCTCCTGTAAGTGCACCATGTGTAGTCCCAAGTGTTTAAAGCTCATCTCAGGGTCCTGTGTCTCCACTTACACTACACTCTATTCACTGCTATATTCAGGCTAAAGCAAAGCAAAGCAAGGTAAGTCTGTAGTTTTCACCAAGAGGTTGAGGGAATCATCAATGCCAAGAGCAATGTTACCGATGATGAAGATGGGGAGAGTGTATGGAGGGTCGACTGGGCACTAGTGATTTTCCCACCTGTGAAAATAGAGAAGTATTAAATGCAGCAAATTATTTTGATTTTGCTTGAGCTAGGAGAGAGTTGTTTTTAGGTTTGTAAGACAAAGGAGTGCACATGGGTTTGTTTCTGATGAGGGTGTGCTTATAAAAAAAGACAAGGTATGGGGCTCCCAAAAATTATATGGAAGGCAGAATTCTATGTGGAATACTGTCTTACAAGCTATGTCATGTCTGAAAAACACCTCTACTCTGAAATTTAGTTTAATTTTCACCAATGATGCACTGCTAGAAAGCATCCCAAATTCCAGGTAGGTATGAACAATAAAATAGTATATTTTATTTATTTATATTTATATTTATTTATATTTTATTTATTGTTAAAAAAGGGAACAAGAATAGTTAGCAAAAGTTTGTGTCAATAGAATTCATACAACAGAGTAGAGAGCCCAGATATGGACCCTCAACTCTATGGTCAAATAATCTTTGATAAAACAGGAAAAAATATACAGTGGAAAAAAGATAGTCTCTTCAATAAATGGTGCTGGGAAAACTGGACAGCTATATGTAGAATGAAGCTTGACCATTCTCTTACACTGTACACAAAGATAAACTCAAAATAGATAAAAGACATCAACATGAGACAGGAATAGAATTCATAATTTAATTACTTCAGTCAGTGCTTGAGTTTGATAATAACAAAAGTATTTAACTTATTTTATTTATTTATGGGTTCTCCACTGACTTGATTGTTTTGGTTGAGCAGGCTTAAATTCTAAATTCTCATACCAAACTTGGCAAAGGCAAGAGATCCGTCTTTCATTACTCTTACCTATATTATACCCAGGAGAAATTCTTCCTTTTGGAAACAAATTATTTTATGCAGTTAATGTATTAAGGTGGTTGTTTCATTAAACACACTGATCTGAATGGATTAGTTTGAAGTAGTTTTGATAGTTCCACATAACAAACTCCACGTGAACTAAGTACTACCCTTAGACCTAACTTATCGGTTCCTCAAGTCAGAAGTCTGAAGTATTGTCATCATGATTGATATTTAATGAACATTTACTATATGCAGTGCACTGTGATGAGCCCTTTATACATATCATCTTATTCAAGGCTCACATCATTTCCATGCAGTAAGTACCATTTTTATTTCCCTGAGCTTAGATACTAGAACTTGCTTACAGTCATCAAGATGGGATTAGTGGAAACAGATGTTCTTATAATTGGCCTTAATTAAAACCTTACTGATAGATTAGACATAAAATAAGGTACTACCAAGTTTTTGGCATCATCGTTCTGTCAAGTTACCTTCTCTGGCAAGAGTTGAGTGTTATTGGGATCTGGTTATGATTTTTGTTATGGAAATAGTGTCCACATTTTTTTCAGATATTTATTTAAGAGCTGGGGTATCATTTTTTTGGTAACACACACACATATAGGCAACAGCAAATCTTTTCTTAGAAAATGCCCATATTTAAGGCACTAATAGAACTTTAATCAACATATTGGAGAATGTAACATGTATTTCACCTTGTACAAAAGGAATTATTGCGAAGTGCTAGGCCTCATGTGAACCACAAGAAAGGCCTGATGACAAAGCTTCACTGGAGTGGTATGTAATACAAACTGTGAAAACATCTTTTCTATTTATTTGAGAGTGGCTGAGTCCTTGTTAAATTGACTAACACAACACCTTTACAAAATCATCTCACTTTTAGAATGCAAAGTAGACTATAGCTCAAACCAAAAACGTTATTTTGGTATAGCAAATCAAAACAAAACACAAACATCAACACTGGACTAAGTTCTAGTTCCAGCTGCAAAACTAACTAGCTATTTTACTTGAGCGAGCCCTTGAACTTCTTAAGGCTTTTGGTTTTTGGAAATGATAAGAATGAAACCAATTGTTGCTCATTTTCTATAGGTCTGAGATAGACAATGAATTTTCATTTTATTAAAACTCAGAAAATGGGCTGCACTAGCTATATATTTTTAACTAAATCATAAAAGTTGACAATTCATTTTTCATGGAATAGAAGTTGTAATACAATGGGAGAATCAATGTTTTTATAAGTACTTTCATACTTGGGGTTGATATTGTCCAGATGATACTTTACAATCTGGTTGTCTTAGAGTTGACAGGAACCTTGGGGAGTCAGAGAATAATAGAATACTTAGAAGTTTACTAGAAGGATAAAAGAAGATAATATATGAAAAATACCTAGCGTAATGCCAAGAACATGATCAGGGTCAGTAAATGCTCATTATATCATTGCTTTTAGAAATGTAAGACTTATGATGCAAGCAGAGAGTTGTCATCTTTTCACTTTTCAGAAATAATCTTTAGTCTTTCAAGGTGCTCTTGAAAATTTAACACCCACATCTGAACAGTTCAATTGTAGTAATCAATGTAGAGACATTATTATCTCTCTTGCTTTTGAAGTTATACTTTTATAAATGAATCATAAAGTGTATTAAATTTTACTGTGGCCACACTGTATTTAAATTCTTAGGTCTTTTCACCTAAATTTCTGAAAAATGTCAGATTTCATGTATCTTGTCTTTTTTTAAAATTTTTAACTTTTCATTTTGAAATAATTTTAGATGAACCAAAAGTTGTAAAACAGAGCAAAGAATATATCCAGATTCCTTAAATGTTTGTTTCATCATTGTTGTGCTATTATTCTCTCTATAAATACATACATTTTTCCTGATCCATTTTTTAAAATTATGTTATGTTAGTCATCACACAGTACATCCTTAGTTTTTGATGTCCTGAGCCATTTGAAAGTAAGTTGAAGATATGATATACATTAGCCCCTAAATACTTTTAATGTATAGTTCCTAAAAATAAGACATTTTCTTATATAACCACAGTACATTTTTTAAAGAAAAGATAATTATTGATATATATGTTATCTAATCTATAGAAATTATTCAGATTTTATGAACTGTCCCAATAATATTCTTTATCTCATCTTGTATTTTATGTAAGAATTTACTTATCAAATATTATGTAAATGACTTTTCCTCAAAGCTTCAGTCTAATTATTTTCTTCCTTGTATTTGCCTTCTATCCCACTTCGTGGAATTAAAAAAAAAATCATATGCAATACCTCTGGTCTTAATCCAAATTGATAAATAAGTTAAATGCAACAAAGCCACATGTAGTATCCTACAGGATATCACTGAATATTTCCCTTTAGGTGACAATTCTTCTTGAGAATAATTATTCAATAAATAGTGCTCATAATTTCCCATTAATTAATTGCACATTAAACATTTTAATCAAGGATTTAGGGAAATTACCTGATATTTTCTTAATAAGATAACTGCATACTTTATTAATTTTTTTTACTACTTCAGTGAAATGATTACTCATTTCTAAATTTATAAAATTTCTCTTCCTTTAATTTCTTTGCTGATGTAATAATGATGGTAGTGGTGAAGATACGTGGCCTTAGAGATAAGTGTACTTGGTTCCAAATCCTAGTTCTTCTACTTAGTGTGGTCTTAGGCAAGTTATTTAAATTTTCTCTGTAAAATATGAATAGTGCTATTGACCTCATATAATTATTACTAAGACTAAATAAAATGATGTATAAGACATGACCAGTAAGACTTATGACCAATCCTAACACATAGTAAGGGCTTAGTAAAAGCTATAAATTTTTAATACTGATAATAAAAACAATGAGACACAAATAAGTTCCAGTGATCTAATGTACAGCATTGTGATTATAGTTAAAAATACTATAGTACACACTTGAAAGTTGTGCATGGAGTAAATTTTAAATGTTCTCACTACAAAAGGAAATGGCAGTTATATGGCATGATAAAGGCATTAGCTAATGCTATGGTGGTAATTTTGCAGTGCATAAATATATTAAATCAACAAGTTGTATACCTTAAATCTACAAAATGTTACATGTCAATTATATCTCAATAAACCTGAAAAACAAAAAAATGATACTCAATAGAGTTTATAATTTACTTTGAAATCAATAAAGATGATCCAAGTTTAATTTTAAGGAGCATTTCTTTTAAGCTTTTCTATACCTCATACACCTCATTCTCCATTATCTAATGATAAAAGTAATCAAGGTAATTGAGAAATAAGTATGTTAAAACAGTGAACTGGCAATTTAAAAGCAATATTGCAAAGCCCAAATGGCCAGCAAGTTGCTTCTTGAGACATCTTCTTATTAATTGGAGGATGGTATGGAAATCAGAGTGAGAAGTAGGACCTTTACAAAGTTTTCATCCATGCAATTCATCATATTATTTTTTTGTGAGATTTACACTATTTAACATTGTTGGTGGTCATCAAATTAAGCTTACTATGTCAAAACTTACCTGAATAGGATGGTACCCTAATTTGGGTACTAGCTGTCCCATCCCCTCCTTCACTGTATGCTCGAACTTCAATAATATAGACTCCAGCATCCGGCAGTGGTACTACTGCTTGAGGTTTCTGTGTTTCAATAACTTGACTATTGCTGTGCCCCTCTTGCCTATAAAAAACCTGTAAATAATAACAGAGGTTTGAACATTTTATATTCAAATTATTCCAAATCTTTATTGAATGACTATGTTATGTCATATTTTGAGCTAAGGAAGCCTATGACTTGGACAGATATGTAAGTAAATGCAATGTATATGCTATATGCAACAGTGAAAAAGTACATAAGATGCTATGGAAATAAAGAAGGAGAGTTTAATTCTGTCTGTGGGTTAAGAAAGGTTTTTCATGGGATGTGATGCCTCATCTGTGTATGAGTAGAGTTCTAAAGTTGGATAAAGGGATGAGAATTCTAGGAAAAGATAAGAGAAAATGAAAAAAAAAATACACCTAAGCAATAAGAAACCATAACATTAGGATATGGAATAGACATGGGGGATGGTGATACATGAAACTAGAGCAGTAGGTAGTGAAGGGGCATATCACTGAGTCTTTTGTTCTTGGTTATTGAAATGAATAGTAGCCTGAGGGAGTAGTCAAAGCCGGCATCTTCAAATTCAAAGGATTAAAAAGATAACTTGTTAAAAATTTAAACAATAAATATTTAACAATGTAAGAAATCACTGAAAAGTTAAAATTTTAGTGTTTTTACTTAGTTCTGTGGTTTGCTTTACTGTGAACTGGCATTTGGATGCTTTGGAAAGTAAAGTAAAGTCTTTTTGACACCTAACCATTGTACTAGAATAGAACATCTATTCATGGCAAACAGTTTCAGAATTACAAATTAGGACAGGATTATCCTGGGGTGCCTGGGTGGCTAAGTTGGTTAAGTATCTGCCCTCAATTCAGATCATGACCCTGGGGTCCTGGGATCAAGCCCCATATTGAGCTTCTTGCTCAGCAGGGAGCCTGGTTCTCCCTCAGTCTGTTGTTCCCCCTGCTTATGCTCTCTCTGTCTTGCTCACTCTCTTAAATAAATAAATGAATAAATAAATAAATAAATATCTTTAAAAAGAAAAGACATAAGGAGAAGGGACAAGGTGGCAGAGGAGTAGGGAACCCTATTTCCACTGGCCCCCTGAATTGAGCTAAATATCTACCAGAACACTCTGAACACCCATGAAATTCAGCCTGAGATATAAGATTTTATACTTCTGGATCTCTACAGAAGATTATACACTTCTGGTCTCTACTATTCGACATAGTGCAGAGGGTTTACCTTGCTTGGATCATGGTTGATATATTTAGCTATATATCCCCTCAACGACCTCTCACCCAAAGAGTCGGACAAGTAATACCCAACAGAGGAAAAAGACAGAGACTGTGACCTCTGCCACAGAACTACTGAATGTGGTCATAAACAGTGTGTTGGAAATAGAATTCAGGGTAAGAATTATCCAGACAATAGCTAGGTTGGGGAAGACTATTAGTGGCAACATAGAATCTCTAAGGGTGGAAGTGAGAGCTGATCTGGCAGATCTTAAAAATGCTATCAATGAGATCCATTCTAATTTAAATACTCTAACAGCTAGGGTAAATGATGCAGAATTTGTGATCTAGAAGAGAAACTGATAGAAAAGAAGGACTAGGAGGAGGCCTAGAACAAACAGCTTAGAAACCATGAAATCAGAATTAGGGAAATGACACCATGAAATGTTCCAATGTCAGAATTATTGAGATCCCTGAGGAGGTGGAGAGAGAGAGGGGACTAGAAGATATAATTGAACAAACTCTAGATGAGAATTTCCCTGATCTAGGGAATGGAACAAGTGTTCATGTCCTAGAGGCAGAGAGGACACCCCCCAGGTAGAAAGACCCCCCAGACATGTGATGATGGAATTCCTGAATTCTAAATTCAGAGATGTCTTAATGGTAGCTAAGGGGGAAGAGATTCCTTATGTACAGAGGTGGGGCCATGAGAATAATGTCAGACCTGTCCACAGAAACCTGGAAAGCCAGAAACACCTGGCAAGACATATTCAGGGCACTAAATGAGAAGAACATTAGCTAAGAATAGGTTATCTGACAAGGCTGACATTCAGAATGGATGGAGAGGTAAAGAAAGAGCTTCCAAGACCAGCAAAGTCTAAAAGATTATGTGACCACCAAGCTGGCACTACAAGAAATATTAAGAGGGTTTTATAAAAGAAGAAAGACCCCAAGAGTGATATAGAACAGAACTTTATAGACAATCTATAAAAATAAGGACTTCACAGACAATAAAAACTTATCTTTTAACAATCACTTTCAACATAAATGTCCTAAATGCTCCCATAAAATGGCACAGGTTTGTAGACTGGATAAAAAGACAGGACTCATCCATATGCTGTCTACAAGAAGCCCATTTGGAACCTAAAGATACATTCAGACTGAAAGTGAAGGACTGGAGAATCATCTTTCATGCCCATGGGCCTCAAAAGAAAGCTGGGACAGTGATCCTCATATCAGATAAATTAGATTGTAAGCTAAAGACCATACTCAGAGATAAAGAAGGACACTACATCATTCTTAAAGGGTTTATCCACCAAGAAGATCTAACAATTATAAAAGTTTATGCCCCCAACATGGGAACAGCCACCTACATGAGCCAACTGTTAATCAAAATAAAGAGTCAAGTTGATAAGAATATGTTAATTATAGGGGATCTTAACACATCACTCTCAGAAATAGACAGATAATCTAAGCAGAAAATCAATAAAAAACAAGAAAATTGAATGACACATTGGACCAGATGGACCTCATAGATTTATACAGAACATTCCACCCTAAAACAACAGAATACTCATTCTTCTCAAGTGCACATGAAACTTTCTCCAGATTAGACCACACACTGGGTCACAAATCAGGTCTCAACTGATACCAAAAGATCAAGATTATTCCCTGCATATTCTCAGACCACAATGCTTTGAACTGTAACTCAATCATAAGAAAAAGTTTGGAAAGAATTCAAATACTTGGAACTGAAAGACCATCCTGCTCAAGAATGTTTGGGTCAATCACCTATGGGTTATGGCAAAGGCGGCCGTAAGGGGGAAATATATAGCCATCCAAGCCTCAGTCAAAAAAATTGAAAAATCCCTAATATGCAAACTCTCTTTACACCTAAACAACTGGAGAACCAACAACAAATTAAGCCAACCCCACCCACAAGAAGGGAAATAATTAAAATTAGAGCAAAAAATCACTGAGCTAGAAACTAGAGATACAGTAGAACACATCAACAAAACTAAAAGCTGTTTTTGAAAGAATAATTAAAATTGATAAACCACTGGCCAAACTAATCCAAAACAAAAGAGAGAGGATCCAAATTAATAAAATTGTGAATGAAAAGGCAGATCATGACTAACACCCAGGAAATATAAATAATCATCAGAAATTATTATTAACAGTTATATGCCAATAAGTTAAGCAACCTAGATAAAATGAATGCATTCCTGGAAACCTATAAACTTCTAAGACTGAAATAAGAATAAATTGACAACCTGAATAGACCAATATCTAGTAATGGGATTGAAGTAGTCATCAAAAGCTTCCCAAAAAACAAGATTCCAGGACCTGACAGATATACTAAGAAATTCTACCAAACATTCAAAGAGGAAATAATACCTATTCTCCTGAATCTGTTTCAAAAATTAAAAATAGAAGGAAAATTTCCAGACTCTTTCTATCAAGCCAGCATTATCTTGATGTCTAAACTAGGCAAAGACCCCAGACCAATATCTCTGATGAATATGGATGCCAAGATTCTCAAAAAGATCCTAGCTAACAGGATCCAACAGTACGTTAAAAAAATTATCCACCAGGACCAGGTGGGATTTATCCATGGGATTCAAGTGTGGTTCAACTTTTGTAAATCAATCAACGTGATAGAACAAATCAATAATAGGAGAGAGAAGAGCCACATGGTCCTCTCAATTGATGTAGAAAAAGCATTTGACAAGATACAACATCCATTCCTAATTAAAATGCTTCAAAGTATAGGGATAGTGGGAATATTCCTCAACTTCATAAAATCTATCTGTGAAAAACCCACGGTGAATATCATTCTCAAAGGGGAAAAGCTGACAGCCTTCCCTTTGAGATCAGGAACATGACAAGGATTACCCATTTTTGTCACTGTTATTCATCATAGTACTAGAAGTCCTAGCAACAGCAATCAGACAACAAAAAGAAACAAAAGGTATTCAAATTGGCAAAGAAGAAGTCAAACTCTCTCTCTTCACAGATGGCTTGATACTTTATGTGAAAAACCCAAAAGACTCCACCCTCAAAAACTAATGATGCATTTTATGGTGACTAAGAAATAATGGTGACCTCAAATTACTAGAACAGAAATCAGTTGCTTTCTTATACACTAACAATGGATCTGTAGAAAGGTAAATTAGAGAATCAGTTCCACTTACGATAGCACCAAAAACCATAAGATTATCTTGGAATAAACCTAATCAAAGAGGTAAAAGATATATACTTGAGGAACTACAGAACACTTATGACAGAAATTGAAGAAGACACAAAAACCATTCCATACTCATTAATTGGGAGAATAAACATTGTTAAAATGTCTATGCTGCCCAGAGGAATCTATACTTTCAATGTAATACCAATCAAAATACCAGAAGCATTACAAAGTGCTGGAACAAATAATCCTAAAATCTGTGTGCAACCAGAAGAGACCCCAAATCTCTAAGGAAATGTTGAAAAAGAAAAAGCTGGAGGCATCAGATTGCCTGATTTCAAGCTTTATTACAAAGCTATGATCACCAAGACAGCATGGTACTGGCACAAAAACAGACACATAGACCAAGGAACAGAGTATAGAGCTGAGATACAGCTCCTCAACTCTATGGTCAAATAATCTTCAACAAAGCAGAAAAAACAATATACAGTGGAAAAAAGACAGTCACTTCAATAAATGGTGCTGGGAAAATTGGACAGCTATGTATAGAAGAATAAAACTGGACCATTCTCTTACACCATACACAAAGATAAACTCTGAATGGAAGAAAGACCTCAACGTGAGACAAGAGTCCATCAAAATCCTAGAGGAGAACATAGGCAGTAACCTCTTCGACATCAGTCACGGCAACTTCTTTCAAGACATGTCACCAAAGACGAAGGAGACAAAAGTGTAAATGAACTTTTGGGACTTCATCAAGATCAAAAGCTTCTGCACAACAAAGGGAACAGCCAACAAAACAAAGAGGAAACCCACGAAATGGGACATATTCTCAAGTGACAGTACAGACAAAAGGCTGATATCCAAGATCTATAAAGAACTTCTCAAACTCAACACCCAAAAAACAGATAATCATCTCAAAAAATGGGCAGAAGACATGAACAGACACTTTTGCAAAGAAGACATACAAATGGCTAACAGACACATGAAAAAATGTTTATCATCATTAGCCAGCAGGGAAATTCAAATCAAAACCTCATTGAGATACCATCTTACACCAGTTAGAATGGCAAAGATTAACATGACAGGAAACAACAAATGTTGGGAAGGATGTGGAGAAAGGGGAACCCTCTTCCATTGTTGGTGGGAATGCAAGTTGGTGTAGCCACTTTGGAAAAGTGTGGAGATTACTCAAAAAACTAAAAATAAAGCTACCTTATGACCTGGCAATTGTACAGCTGGGTATTTACCCCAACGTAACAGACACAGTGAAAAGAAGGGCCATCTGTACCCCAATGTTCAGAACAACAATGTCCACAGTAGCCAAACTTTTGAAAGAGCTGAGATGCTCTTTCCATCTCAAGAGCTCTTCAAGAATGGATAAAGAAGATGTGGTCCATATATCCAGTGGGATATTATTTAGTCATCAGAAAGGATGAATACTCAACCGTTGGATGAACATGGATGGAACTGGAGTAGATTATGCTGAGTAAAATAAGTCAAGCAGAGAAAGTCAATTATCATATGGCTTCACTTACTTGTGGAACATAAGGAATAACATGGAGGACATGAGAAGGAAAGGAAAAGTGAATTGGGGGTAATCAGAGAAGGAGACAAACCATGAAAGACTGTGGATTCTGAGAAACAAACTGAGGGTTTTAGATGGGAGGAGAGTGGGGAGATGGGTGAGCCTGGTGGTGTGTATTAAGGAGGGCATGTATTGCATGGAGCACTGGGTGTTGTACATAAAAAAAAAAATGAATCTTGGAACACTGCATAAAAACTAATGATGAATTTTTATGGTGACTAACTAACAAAATTAAAAATAAATAAGTAAAATAAATTTAAAAAGACATGAAATTATCCTTTGGTTACATATCAGAAAGCAAAGATCATAGGAGTTATGCAATTTATACAAGATCACATGGCTAGTTAAGAAAGAAATTGGGTTAGAAGTTTATTATTCTGATGATCAGTTAAGAGCTGCTTCAGAACTATATTATATTGTTTCTACTTATAGATCTGGATTTAAAAAAATCTCCTACAAACAAAATAAAAGAAAATACAATCTCTATATTTCTGTTTAAAAGAAATTGACTTCTTTTGCCATCATTGTTCATTGTCAATAGTCAGTATTTCAATTGCACCATAAAAGATGCTTAGAAAGCTAGATAAAAATTTAGATTTTTTCTTATTAAAATCTGTTTTGAGCTTGAACTAACAGACATAGAAGGAAAAAAAAAACTTTAGTAGAACAATCTTGTCATATATTAAATCATGCCTATACTTGATCCTCCCTTTTGCATTCTGGTAATAAATGGTCCCTCCATTTCATTTTCTTTATCTTTCAGAGATTTAAATTTATTTCAGGGTCTCAAGAGAGAAGTAACTTCTCTCTAAAAGTATTTAGTGCATGCAGTAATTATATGCATTGAAATTCTTATAGGGAAGAATAAGTATAATTTATTGGATATATCATGTGGGCCAGGAACACTGCTATATATTGGAGATTCATAACAGAACAAGACCACATGGTTCCTGCTCTCATGTCACTTACAATGTAATAGGGACATATAGTAATGCAGTGACATGTGATATACACTGCAATAGAAAATGTATTTGGTGATATAGCAATGCATAGAGTTGTACTTGGTCAAGATTTGGGGCATCAGAAACATTTCTCAGAGCATGCCCACAGCAGGTTCTTTCAGCTTAAAAAATGATAATTATATCAGAGTTTATGCTTCTTATTTCGACTGTAGCAGTGTAATGAATTAGAATTCTGATCATCCACATGAGGTAATTAGAAAGCACATTTATGGCAATGAGGAAGTATGTAAATTGGTGAGGATTGGCAGGGGAGTGACTATTTTAGAGGACATCATTATTATGTAATTATAAATTACAATTCTTATCACAAAGAAAAATGCAGCTAGTAATGCATATCTAATATTGCTATAAAATCCAGAGTTGAAGAAAAATTTGTGGATCAGTTGAGATTTAGAAACAAAAGGTAAAAGCAGGAAAAATTCCAGTTGATATCAAAATGTACTGGCTTTTACCAGTACATCCAGGGAGATGTGATGCTATGAGTCACTAAGTAGGTATACTAAGTGAAAAGATGCATTAAATTAAAGGTTAGTCTCAGATGTTTAAGAGAATCTCAGCTCATTGTAAAATCCTGATTTAGTAAAGATGAATGAAAATGAGAAATATGAGAAGGTTAAGGAGTTATCAAGACATGTCAGAAGTAGTTATTGACAATAAGGAGTTGAAGGAGTCCTTTGAGAATCTAGACATTTACAGAATGGTGGTTGTGAGGACAGCTATCTTTAGGCATAAAGGAAATTGTATTTTCAATACTGTCTTCAAATTCTACTTAATAAGCTGGGAAGAGTGAGTTTTCTAAAGAAGTTATTCTAAACAAAAAATTAATGTGGTACTGCTATTCTGAAAAGCATAATCTAGAAAGAGCTAGTCTATATATATGATGTAATACAACAATGATGTGAGTTGGGTTAATGATATAACAATAAATGAAGACTTTTCTGAATTCATCTACTTTGGACTTAATACAAAAGGTAAAATGCATAGTCCTTGAATTTCAAACCTCAGGCATTGACTCCAAGTTTCCCAACATCAAACCTACACACCAGGTACATTTCCAGTGATCTCTTTTGCTTATAAAAGTAAAGTACCTTGGCTAAGACAAAGTAAAAATAAATGTACTTCTCTTTTTGATATTATAATTACTTGTGGAAGCTTTCTCTTACCCTGTTAAGCAGGAAGGCCTCTACCTCAAATTGCCTCATGAATAAAGATATAGTGTACTGACTTGTACCTACTTTTGTCAATCTTTTGTGACTGCCATATGCTATTAAGCTTAAGAGGTGGTCCACTCTTATACTGGTATTCTTGGTCTAGTGGTTAGGTCATTCTTGGTCTGGCAGTAGTTTGGGGGGATGTAGTAGAAATCAAAGAGGTTTTTTTCTCTCTGAATGTCATGCTTACCCTTGGCCACTTGGGTGAACCTCCATCCAAATGGTATAGCTCTTTAGATGCAGTGCAGATCCTTGCCTAGACTGGAGGAGTTTTCTCCAAAGTCATGTTCAGAAAAGGGGACTACAAGCTTGTGTTCTCTGGGTTACATCTCTGTAGTTTAGATTTGCAGCTATTGTTTCTAATCACATTCCTGGCCCTTTGTGCATATGTCAGGAGGAGTTTCATCCTGTGAAAACCAGACTTTCCTAGGAGAATTCAAGCACTGTGTTAAGCCACAGTCATCAGCCTAAAGTCCTTTTTCCCTCATGGGGCTCCTTGTGACATTTCTTTTTCTTTTTAAAAGATTTTATTTATTTATTTGACATAGAGAGAAAGATCACATGTAGGCAGAGAGGCAAGCAGGGGGGCGGTGGGGAGCAGGCTCCCTCCTGGGCAGAGAGCCCGATGCGGGGCTCCATCCCAGGACCCTGAGATCATGACCTGAGCTGAAGGCAGAGGCTGAACCCTCTGAGCCACCCAGGCACCCTTACTTGTGACATTTCTGCCAATAGGTTTCTCATTGGGGATTATCCTATCAGAAGTTTGAATAAGATTTAATTGCAAAGGAACAGGCTTTGAGGTCTCACTCCATTTGTTACCAGCAGACTTCTTTCTTAGGAACAAGCTCTTTCTTTTCAAGAACACAAGAAAGTATAACCATTTCAGGGGAAAAAAGAAAAAAAATCTTCTATCAATGTGTACCTAATTTGTCATTAACTTATATAACTAAGATGGAACATGCTAGTGATTCTGCCCCCAGCAAGAAGGTATTCCAAGGTAACTTCTGCAGTCTTCATTTGGGTAGAACAGGCAGGCAACTTTCAAAGATTAGTTCCTTTTGTTAAATTTCACCTAACCAGACATTCTTCTCCCAAAACAATTAGAATAAATAATAGTTATTTTTAAATGAACACCTTCTATATGCTGATAGCTATATGGTATCTGTATGATAGATATTATTTTATTGTTATTTTTGTCATTTTGAAGTTAAGGAAAAGAGACTCAGAGAGATTAAGCAACTTGCTCAAAGTTATACATATAGTATTTGAAAGAAAGTCTGACTCACAAGCTGGTGTTCTTTTCCCACGACAGATCACAAACAAAAAGACCATGCTGAAAAAACACACATCTGATAATATATACATAATATACATCTAGCTGGGTTAAATTAAATAATTTATTCATTCATTCTAGAAACACTGGGGATAAAATGATAAGGAGTTTCTGCCTTCAGTCACATATAGTCTGGCTGGGGAAACAACCACATATAAAGAGGAAGAACAGTGACAGAAATAGATGGGGTAATTGTGAGCAAAAAGAAGAATTACCTTGCCTGGGAACCCTATGCCCAACCTCACGTATTTTTCAGGGTTTATTATCTGAGAGGTGCCTTATGCTGACTGGTTCTGTCAGGTAGCCATATGCTTTCATGTATTTCTTTCTTGTTTTCTACTTTGCTCTTCCAGTTTGGGAGTTTGGTTGCCATAGTTCTAATGATATGAGGTTTTTCTTGGAAGGTATATGACCATTTGTGGCCATACTGCTACTTTTAATTATTGAAGGTATATTTGCCTTAGAGGAAAAGTTGTAAGGACATGGTTATTTGGGTAAGAGTATAGAAGGAAGAGAGCAAAGGGAAGGTCTAAAAAATGGGTCACCTGCCCTCCTGCAAAAGCTCAAATTCAATATCTCTAAGGATTAGAACAGATTTCAGTGTGAATGTTTGAGTAATGAAGGATGTCTGCCATCCATACTAATTATAGTCTGTAAGAAATAATATAATTTGTGTTTTAAAATATTATTAATGGGAATTACTTATCTTAAAAATATATTTCATTTATAACTTCTTAAGTTTTTAGCTTCAGAATATTAACAATTTAAATACAAAATACTGAGTTATAATTTCTGGTAATTGAAAAGCCACATAAATGATGACTTTCAGTTTAAATACTATTAAAATGCTTAAAATTTTTGATATAACTAATATTCAATGTATGGTTCTGTATGGAGTTTAAGACAATAATAGAATCTGATGAAAAAAGAATCTGAAATTCAACTAAATCAATATATAGACCACATAGTCGTTCTTCAAAAACCATCTAAATGTCTTCATATTACCAGCTCGTTTGTTGACACATTTCAGGATAGCTATATGTGAAATGCTGTGTCTTTTTTGGAGCTTGGTGTCTCTAGATGGACTCTTTCTTGAAAGAAAGAAAGAAAGAAAGAGAGAAAGAAAGAAAGAAAGAAAGAGAATCTATCTCTTAAGAAAGTGTTGGACCTAACATTTTTTCTTTTCTTTCTTTCTTTCTTTCTTTCTTTTTTTTTTTCTTTTTTTTTTTGCTAGTAGTCTTTCCACACAAATTAAATCATCCAGTCTTTGTCATCTGCCAGAAAACTTTATCTTCTGGGAGAAAATGCTAGGACTCTGTGCTTAAGTTCTCTTGGTCCTGACACTGCTTCATGGAGCCATTCTTCATCCTGGATTCAAACTGTTGCTGCTTTTCCTACTTATTCCCTTCCTATGCCTTGTACAGTTAAAACTGATTTTGACTGTGATAGCTGACCTATTGTAGGGGGTTTTCTTCTAACTTATAAGTAGAATATGATTGTACTTATAAGTAGAATATGACTAGAATATGCTCATGCCTTATATTTGTATATCCTCATACTAACGATTTTTAAGGTGAGTATCTATACAAGGGAGTGAAGAAACATACTGACCTTGTAGCCCATGACTTCAGATTCATTGGCCAATGGTCTGACTGGTTCCCAGCCCAGAGAAAGTTGAGAGTCTTGCTGTTCCCACCTGAGATTGCTGGGTGCTTGACTAGGGGCTGCAAAATAAAAAGTGAAAGTGAACTGACAAGGAATGTTAAATCCATTTCTTCACCTAAATCTTTGTATTTCAATCTTTTCTTTGTTTGGTAGTTGGCTGGCACCATAGGCTTCTTTCCAACTGGAGTCAGATAAGGAAGGCTTTTGCTCCAAAGTGTCATTTTAATAGCTATTCTACTGAACTTTTGAACCAGAATCCTTTTATCTTCCTTCTGTGACAAAATCGCGTGGCCTTGTTTCACAGGAAGATAACTTTTATCTACTGTGAATGCAAAATTTTCTGAGCTAGTTTTGGATTTTAGATCTAAGCATTCAAGCAAGACTATGAATTAAAACTCCCCTTCAATGCTTCTTATTTTGTACCTCACATGGCTTTCAGAAATGTTAAAAAATGTTTTCCTTTTGTTTGAAACAAACAAAAAGCCCCAGTCACTTACGGGATTTCTTGGTGGTTGCACTCACTTCACTGCTAGGTGGCCCATATCCAGCTCCATTATAAGCCCTCACCGTGAAGTGATATAAAGTATTTCCTTCTAATCCTGTCAGAATGAGAGAGGACTCATTCCCTCTAGTTTTGACTGTTTCTGCTGCATCTTCTTGTTCCATGTCTTTCCAATAACCAACCTGTCAACAGATTATTAAATGACAAATTAATTTTGAAGTTTCTTCTATGCTTGAGATTGTTTGGTTTTCCTAAAACCCTAAGAAATCACTCCTATATCATCCAATTAACAGGTACTACTAACTTGGCAAAATCAGTGTTAGTCACTGTCTAATCTATATCTGCGTGCATCTTAGCAGGACTCAGCAGAGCAATAAAAGGTATTACCTTCTAGCCTGATAGCACGAGTTTCTTGGAAAGGGCCCAAAACACATCCTGACATTAAGGAAGAATCATTTAAAGAAACTGAAGAAGGGCTTTTCTCTCATAGGTTATCAGAAATTTTCATCTTTCAAAGTCATGGAACTTTGATTTTTTTGAGAAAGAGACATGAAAAATATTTCCTTCTGGGCTCTACAAAAAGGGGAGTCATATAAGCTGTATGGATTTAATAGAGAAGAGGTGACACAGAACATTCACAGTATCTGGGAGTGGTCTAAATGTAGACCTATCACATTGCTAGGATATGGGAGGGAGGCAGAAAGGAACTTTTCTGTCAAAGCATAATTTATGCATTGAGATGATCTTTCCTTATTATAAGCTCATGTGACAGTGCTCATACCAAACTTGAGCCCTTTGTGAGTTTAACTAACTCTCATTGTATACCTAAGCTTAACACTATCTCAGACATTAAAATGTGACCATATTTAAGTGGAGAAAAGAGTATTTTTTTATTCCTCTACTTACTGTGATAAAAGTAATAAAACAGTAGTTCCCCCATCACCCCATTTTTACTGTGGTGAAAGAAGTAGATGACTCCACCCATTTCATCCTCCTTCAAGTGCTTTGTCTACTGTAGAGGCTAGAAAGACAAACACCACATTTTCCAAAGGCTTTCAGCTAAGGTTGCTGCTATACACTGTGGACAGCGAGGTGTTTTTGTTTGTTATTTGAAATATTCTGGAGCATGCCAAAGACTGACATTTCCAGCTATAACCATAGGAAGTGATTATAGGCTCTTGTCTCTCAGGAAAAAAACATTTGAGTTACCACATCACATTAAAAGTCCTCTACCAGCCTAGGTGCTCTTTGAAGGCAAAGGAAGGAAGGTTGTCACTGCAACTTTGTGAAATGAAGACTATAATAGCTATACTTTCTTCCAGGTATTGTTTTGTGTATACATATTAACAAATTGGGCCCTTTCCTTTCTTCTGATATATTATATAGTGTTGTAGATAGGTAACTTTCTAATATAGTTCATCAGAGGAAGAATAAACTCTCACCATGATTTGGACAGATTTACTGATGGAACTTTCTTTGGCTTTCCTGCTTAGGGAAAGGGTCAGTACATTTTCATTTAAAAAGTGATACACAGTTGTTGCTTATTGTTGCTTTTGAGTGTTGCCAAGTGGGGAAAAGGATGTGTATATATGTTGAGTAACCAAAGGGATATGGTTACATTAGTGTTCAACATCCATTTCACTCTTCATCCTAGTTATCTCCTTGTACTGCAGAGGATGGAGAGTGAAAAATCTTATTTCTAAGACTCCTCTGCAGTTAAGACTCAATGTGTTTTAGCTTCAGTCAGATGAATATGCCTGAAATTTGAAAGTAAAAGTGAGATGGATATTGAATTTCTGCTTTTGCATCTCTGCTGGTAAGCATATTAATGGAGTCTATTTTTCCTTTCCTCCCTGCCACCCTAAGGCAGCATTAGCTTTATGAGAATCAAGAATCAGGGCACAGAATATCCATTTTGTTGGTGCAAATCATAGTTTGCATAGTGGGATTCTGGAACTGACAACAAGATTGGAGGTCTCCAGATTGCAGCAACTTCCTGAATGTGGCACCATCCTGATTATAGTGGCTTCTTTAACCATGGCAATGGCGCATGCTTCTGGGTCTGGTGGCTTAGAAGACATCTTCCTTCGTGTTGGTTGTATAGTTTGATTTGGAAAATCATCCTTGATCTTTCAAGTCACCCTAAAGTCCATTAATTTAAGTCAATAATTTTACAAAAAACTTAATAACTATAATACCTCTTACTTAAACTAGAGTAATTTAGTTCTTTGCAACTAACCCCTGTCTGAAACATCTACATGGATCTCATATATCTTTGTATATATCAATCTCTTTATTTTTTTTAAAGGCTAAAAAAATAATCAAATTCCTATTTCTCATACTTGTCTCTTCACAGATTTGAACTGGTATACAGCTAAGTGACTGAACTTCAAAAATCTGTTTGAATAAGTAGGAATCCTCTAAAATCCTAACTTTTTTTTTTTTAATTTATTTGACAGACAGAGATCACGAGTAGGCAGAGAGGCAGGCAGAGAGAGAGGAGGGAAGCAGGCTCCCTGACAAGCAGAGAACCCAATGTGGGGCTCGATCCCAGGATCCTGGGATCATAACCTGAGCTGAAGGCAGAGGCTTTAACCCACTGAGCAGCCCAGGCGCCCTTAAATTCTAACTTTTATATGATGAGGGACTCATTCCAAATTCTGAAAACTAGCTTAACTTGCTTCATCTTTGAGAATATTTTAAGAGAATAAATCTAAGTTATTTTAAAACTACAAAATTGCCTGACATGTCATTAGATGAACAAACACATATCTTTCCTTTCCAGTGATATATCTGATTTCCACTTCTCTGTTTTAATTTTCTTTAATTGGTTAGATTATTTTAAATTAATTAAATATATATATTTGAGGGAAACAAGTATGTTTAAATTCAATAAATTTGAATTTATTTGATAAAGATTTCACTATAAATTTTGACTTCTAAATATTGAATATTTAATGTTCTGATTAATTACCTAAAATTAAAACATCTTATTGAAAGATAAAATGTTTCTTAAGTAACTAATTGTGAAAAAAAATTCCAACTAATTCCAACTGAAAATTACACAGTGTATTCTGAACTATGCTTTAGGTAAAAAATGTTCTTGTTAAAAAAAAAAAAACAACAACTTTAACTGAGGGTGCTAATTTAAAATAAAGCATATCAGAGGTGGGTGGGTTGGGGTGATGGGTGAAATATGTGAAGGGGATTAAGAGTACGTACATTTATTAAGATAAGCACTGGGTAATGATGTAAAGAATTGCTGAATCACTATATTGTATACCTAAAACTAATATAACACTGTATGTTCACTATACTGGAATTAAAATATAGAACTTTAATTTAAAAAGCAATAAAAAATTAAACCTACAGAGAAATAAAAAAAAATCCACACATTCTATTTCTAGCATGTTTGCAACAAAAGAATAGTAGTTGTTGCTTTCACAGTGAAATAATAATTAATTAATTTTTTTCTTTTCTTTCTTTTTTTTTTTTTTTTGGATGGGAGAAAGAGTAAAACAAAAATATTTGGAGTTTAATATTATGCTTCTTTTATCATTCTTAAATTCAAGTTGAGGTAATACAGTACTCACAATTCACATGCACCTTCTGATGTTGAGACTTACTCATTCATTTATCTCCCCCTGATTCAATTCCCATCTTTTTTTTTAAAATCAGTTTTAATTTAATGCTACTAAAAATTACAATTCACAATACAAGGACTGTAGACAAAAGGAAAATAAGTACCATATAGCCTCCATTTGATATCTGAGTAGCTTCTGAGTTATAACCCATCTGCGTGCACCCAGCCTCAAGATTCTCCAATAAATCATCATGGCCTTGAACTACTCCTGCAACCTTCTCACAGATGGATTTCTGGTCATATGGTAATCTAAGATACATTAAGTTTTAAAAAGCAAGTTGCAGGCTATGTATATTCAGTCAGTATGTATACTAAACATACATATATTAAATACCAGATATATAGAGTATGTTCACATATAAATGTATTTTAGATTTCCTTGTCAATTCCTATTTTGATGATATATTTCATCAGTGCATATACTTCAAACTCTATAAGATCACTTGAAATTAAGTTAAAAACATTAAAAAAGATATAAATATCTAAAACTGGAAGAAGCATAGATAACCACTATTTTATCAACTTCAGATAATTGTCTTTGGTATGTGTCTGTGTATCTCTTCCTATGTTTTCATTACACATACTTAATATAATTAATGTACCTACAGTTGCATGTCTTAATTTTATTCTCTAACGTTAGAGTTACACATAAATATTTTCTCTTTTTTCTAAGTAATATTTTATTATATGTCTGTGTACCAAATATTATTTAACCAGTATTCTACTGTGGAACATTTGGGTAGCTTCCATCTAATTTTTTTTTTTTCATTAAAATGTTGCCACAAATATCCTCATCTGTATTGTTTTCTACATATTGAGTTAATTCCCAGATAGAATCCCACACAGGAGATTATGGTGTCTCAAGTTACGAAAATTATTATGCTTTTTGATACAAAAACTAGAGGGTATTATGCTAAGCAAAATAAGTCAATCAGAGAAAGAAAATTATCATATGATCTCACTGATAAGAGGAATTTGAGAAAGAAAACAAAGGAGCATAGTGGAAGGGAAGGAAAAATGAAACTAGAGAGGAAGACAAAAATCCATAATTTTTGCCATTTACAGTAGATGGTTACTGGATGAGTTGTGAAATTTACTTCTCAGTTTTCAGTGAAGAAGTCTCCTTAATATTTTATCTTCTGATTTTTGTTACCAGTTAGATTTTAAAAATACACTTTCTTCTTAGTTCCTTTAGTCATTTATCTCTATATCTTTAATTCTACTTACTGATCACTGCTCATTCAATATTGTACTCCTTGAATTTAATAAGTGTAGCTCTATTTTCTATTGTTATTTAATGCTGCAAATGAATAATTGATTTTTTGCATCTTTGAAAGTAACTTATTCTTTCTTATAGGGAGCTTAGAGGCTTTCTTATTGTTTGTTTTTTAAAATCTAAATGCATATTAAAATGTAAATATTTTATCAGGACTCTATTCTTAAAAATTATTAATTCAATTATTCATTCAAAAATTTTTTGAATATGTATTATTTACCAAGAACTATGCCTGCAGGAAACTGGGGACTAATGGTGAGTCAAAAAAGACATAGCATAGGCCAGAACAGAGAGGACTTTTACAGCCGTGAAACTATTTTGTACAATACTATAATGGTGGATATTTATACATTTGTCAAAACACTTAGAGACGAGGGGTGCCTGGATGGCTCAGAGGGTTAAGCCTCTGCCTTCGGCTCAGGTCACAGTCTCAGGGTCCTGGGATTGAGCCCCACATGTGGCTCTCTGCTCAGCAGGGAGCCTGCTTCCCCCCTCTCTCTGTCTGCCTCTCTGCCGACTTGTGATCTGTTAAATAAATAAATAAAATCTTGAAAAAAAAATACTTAGAGACATCCAATACTAAGAATGAACCCTAATTTAAACTCTGGACTGTGAATGGTGATGATGTATCAGTATGGTTCATCAATTATAAGCAAATGTACAACTCTGTTGAGGTGTGTGGATAGTGGGGGAAGTGGTAAGTGTGTAGGGATAAGGGTTTGTGGGAATTCTCTTTACTTTTTCTGCTCAAATCTGCTGTGGACCTAAAACTGCTTTTCTTTCTTCCTTCCTTTCTTTCTTCCTTCCTTTCTTTCTTTCTTTTTTGAAGTTTATTAATTGAAAAAATAATAGCTTAAATAGCCATTGAGTGAATAACCACACAAACATAAAATTGTGGTTCTGACAAACTACTCATTGCTAGAGAACTACAATATAGGATAGGTTTCAGTGGTGAGAGGTTGGTCAGAGAAGGCTTCCGTAAGAGAAATAGTTGAGCACAGGCAGAAAGAAAAGCAGGAGCTAAGCAGGCAAAGAGGGAAGGAAGGCAGAGGAATAGTGTGTGAAGTCTGAAGAGAAGAATGAGTATAGGTATTCTGAAAAAAATTAAACAGGTTGATGTTGAAGTTGATGATGAATGTGGCTTAATTTGATCCTAGAGACAAAGGATGGAGCTAGACCTTTTAGTTGTCTGTATTAAGGGGTTAGGAACAATTATAACATATTGAAGGATTTTAAGCAGGCGTGAGAGTGGGAGTGTATATTTGTTTTTTGAAAAGATACACCCAGCTGTCCAAAGTTTTTTTGTTGTTGTTTGTCTGTCTTGTTTCTTGAAGTACATGAATCAGGTTGCTCCCTTGTTAAAAACCTTTCCATATTGCACTTAGAATAAATTCCAGACTCCTTACCATGGTTTCCAAGGCCCTACCTGATAGGGTCTTCATGTCCTTCTCCAACCTCATTTTACATTCTAACTCATTTTTCTTGCTGCCTTTCAGAAAAATGGGTCTCAGACATTCACTCACATTTCTAATTGAATTTATGGTGCTATCCCTATGGAAGCTCTTTTTATAGCTTTTTTTTTCCTCTAAATGGTTATCTCCTTTCTCCAATGGTCCAGCTTACGTGAGAAGCCTCCATTGACCACTTCTCTAAATAAACCATCTCTCTTTCATGTCATTCAGACTTTTGTTACAGTCATTTGTAATTATGAAACTATATGAAGCTATCCTAGTTTATCTGTTTGTTTGTACAAAGCACCAAAGTGGCAATGGTTGCAATATGGAGAAGAGACTGGAAGGAGACAAGAATAGGTATAGAACAGTTGGAAGGGATTTAGAGTTTGGCTAAGAAATGAGGATATCCTGAACTAGGGTTATGGTGGTGGATGCTGGGACACATATGGAGTCAAGTAATATTTAGAAAATAAAATCAATAGACTTTTGTGGTAGATTAGTTGTGGGCATGACAAAAAAGGAGTTCTTAAGACTTTAATATTTATAGTGCATTCTCTTCATATTTTGGATCACTCTTTAGAAATAGAAGAAATACTCCCATTTTTCTCATTGGTATCTAGATTCATATGTTTAAAATTTTTCTTCCGATTTACAAGAAAATCTCATAGGGAAAGGAATTAATACTGAGCCTTACCATTTGTTTTCTTTTCTCAAAGAGTTTTATTGTTTAATCATCCTTGAATCTTACCTAACTAAACTTTAATGGTGTTCTAGAAAGGAATTAAAGTTGATTGGAATGGGAAGAAATCCATCTCTAAACTGTATATACCAGACCAGTGGTCTATGCAGTGTGGGTAGATGCTAGATTATTGGTTGTTAGTACAAGCCTCCACTCCTTATTCTGCAAGTAACACAATGAAATCTACCCAAGGCTGATTTGAGAGACAAAGCTTTATGTGTGTGACTGTAGTTTGTTGCACTAAAGAGGAAGATAAAGAGAAAGGAGGCCAGAGGCCATTTCATTGTGTACTTGAACCTAGAAAATGGAATTTTGAGGCTGGGTCATTGCACAAAGAAAAACCTAGAAAATGCTGCTAACAGTTTTGTTTCATATCCCTCAATGCAATTGCAATAAGCATTTTCTCTTCTCTTACAGTTTCATGGTTACTTTACAAGAAATCAAGAAAAGCCAGTTGTATGTGCTTCCATTCAATTCATTGCCATTCCTAAATTCAACAGTTGTAATTAATGTAAACTGAGTTAGGAGATAGATATTTCACTTTTAGCCTGCTTCTCCAGTGATTCCTCATCTTTAGATAAACTTTGAAACTCTATGACATTTTCTCTAATAATGCTTCAATTGCCTTTTACATTCCTCTTTTCTCACCTAACACCTAATTTTAGCCATGTCCTTCTACTGAGAGCTTATATATGAGGAACACATTTCCCGTGGAAAATGAATTTGTTTCCGTCAAGAATGTCTTTGCTTGCCTCAATTTAGTTGATCTCCAGCTTCCCAATCTCCTGAGTTTAGCACTAAGGTATAGTTATTAAATTGGCTATTCACAATCAATACTCTGAGATACACTGACAGTCAGTATCATATTAGTTGCTTTGTGCCAACAGTAATTTTACTAGAAAGGATGCAATTCAATGAATCAAATAAGATAAATAAACAATGCTTAGTTAAACTTTTGAATATTTATGAGACAATTCAACAGTGATTAGAGGATACGGGTGAGGAGTTTTAAAATGCAGAAAGAACATAATGATGGATATAATTTACTGAATAAATCTGTATTTATTTTTCCTAGAAGCTGTCACTAGTATCTAAAGAAAATATACTGAAGAAGAGTGGCTATAAATAATAAGTGAACGTGTTCTTAATCCATGTAGTTCAGTGCAGGTCTTTTACATGTGTTTGCTCCCTTTCCTTCTTTAATCAAATGTTGTAAAATAAAGCATGTTGAAGAAAGAAAATTCAGTGAATATTTTATTATAACCAAGTCCTTAATTGTGGTTATGAGATGAGCTGTAAATATAATAGTCTCTTAATGAAAGAAAACAAGTTTTGATTTGAAAGTTAATACTTTCAGGTAGAAGAACATTAATCTTAAAAAATTATTATGTATTTTACCATATATAAGGTGTTAGGAATGCAGAGTTTGGAGATGTATAGTTTTAACTATATATTAGAAGAGATAAAAAACCAAAATTCAATGATATGTCCATCTTAAGGAGCTCAAAAAAGAACACATATTGTAAACTCAAAGAAACTAAAAAGAAGGGTATCATATAGATAGGCACAGTATTTAATGAACTGAAAATAAATGCAGATAAAAAAATGAATAAAGCCAAAGTTAATTCTTTGAGAAGTTCAAAAATTTGGAAATCTCTTTTGATTGAGAGTGATCAGAGAGAGTGAGAGGGTGAGAATAGGGGGAGTAGAGGATATACAAATTATTGATAGAAACTAATACCACAGATCTACAAGAGAGATATTAAATAAAATGATAGGCATAATTGGTGACTAAGAAAAGTGGTCATGCAAATCCTGGCCTAGATGAGAACTGAAAAATCTTGGCGAGCACCCAAAAGCAGCCAGACACTGGAGGAGAGTTTTCTCTGGAAAGCTGAAACTGCAACAGGTAAGTTACAGCTTTTTTTGTTTGAAAATATGACTATGGTGCTAGAATATTACTGCAGCCTTACCAGCTGGAGAAAAAATAGATGGAGTTGAATGTAGAAAGAGCAGCTGGACATCTAAAAGGGAAATTCGATAAATAAGGGAACTGCAAAAAACAGTAAGACTGAAAATCCCAGTGTAAACGCTGCTCATCTTCTTGGTTAAAAGATAAAATATGCTTTCTCAGGGAGAATATATGAGAGAGTGGGTATAAATGTAGGTCGCAACCAAAAAAATCTATCTCAAAACAACTGCATTGGGTGGGAGTTTTTGGTTTGCTCCTGTTTAAACTGAGTGCATTCTTCAACATGCATGTCTCAGGAAGGAGAAAAGTGGCAATTTTAAAAAACATATATTTTAGAGATTTATTATAAAATATGTTGTGTGAAATGATGTAATTGCTGAGATTTGCTTCAAAATAACATGGAAGAATTGATTAAATGCAGTTATATGTAAAATGTTATTCATTAATTCATCATGGTTGAAGGTGAATGTTGAGTACATAGAAATTTACTATGCTTCTCTGTATATTTCATATATTTTTCATATTACAAAGTTAAAGAAAAAATATAGTTTAAGACAAAGATCACAGTTACAATAGAATCAAGACAATAAAACAGGGATTAACCTAAGAAAAGATTTCTAAGACATATATTGATAAAGAACACCTAAAAAACCCCAAAACAAAACAGGGATATACAAAACTCATCAATTACGAGAATTAATATTGCAAGTAGATAATTCTCAAAATTGTTTATATAGGTAGCTCTATTCATAACAGATCCAAGTTGGAAAAAACCCAACCCTAAAGTTCATCAATGATAGAATGAAAAATAAATTGTGGTATGCTCATACAATATAGTTTGGGAGAAAGCATGTAACAATAGAAAATGCAAGATATAAAAAGCTCCATATAATTCCAAAAACTATGAAAACGAATCAGAATTCAGGATATTTGTTTTTGGGAGGGTATGAATAAGGATAGTGACTATAGTAAACACAAGGTAGGTCTCCAGTTTTTAGTAATGTTTTGTTTCATGACCCGGATTATAGTTACACAGGTATGTTTACTTAGTGGTAGCTCATTGAACTGCACATTTATAATTTGTGCTCTTTCACATATGTAGATTTAAAAAAATTGTCCTTTTGAAAATAAAATGTCAGTCAGTAGTTAGCAGTCAATTAGTAATAAGTATTTTTATACTGTTAAGTATGTGTTTTGTAAAGCTTCCTTTTGTATGTGTGTGTTTAGGCATTTTATAACACTTCTCAATTTCATAGTATAGTAAGCAAAACCATGGCTGTATCTTTCTGTTCAACACTCATTGAATTAATACCTCTAGACCACAAGTACATTGTTCGGTGTTAAAATAAAGCCCGTTGCTCAAAAGAAAGGAGAATGTGTTGCAGTTTGGTAATTCTCAAATGGATCATTCTAAGAGAGTGTCAACAAAAATGTTCCAAGTATTTGTTAAACTAAATGGGTTGATGTCTACATTTGTGGTTTCATTTTTTGTATATTTTGTGTGTACAAATGTCTGCTATATAAGAGAGTGAGACTGTGGATGGACGGACGATGAACTCAGGATGGCTGGATTTAGGAGTGAGAAAACTCCTGTTTAGAGGTGTTATAGTAACTTTAGATATGTGTAAAAGAATAAAAAAATGGAAAATAACTATGAACATGATAAAAGATATCAATATCCTTTCAGTCTTTTATGTGTATAAGATAATACATTCACACAAATATTCTAATGTTGAAAATAAAATGGTTTATGTAAAAATTTCAGTACAAAAATTGTGAAAAGTTATTTGGATTAAAGCATTCTTTCCATGAAGCAATGTATCTAGAAGCAAACAAACAGAAACACAGTAAACTGAGTGATTAATTGCTCTCAAAGAATTCCATAGTTGCCGAGGCACCTGGGTGGCTCAGTGGGTTAAGCCTCTGCCTTCAGCTCAGGTCATGATCTCAAGGTCCTGGAATCGAGCCCCGCATCAGGCTCTCTGCTTGGCGGGAGGCCTGCTTCCCCCGCCACCTCTCTCTGCCTGCCTCTCTTCCTACTTGTGATCTCTCTCTCTCAATCTGTCAAATAAATAAATAAATAAATCTTAAAAAAAAAAAAAAAAGAAAAAAAGAATTCCATAGTTGCCTTTCAATAGGACAGGGGAAGGAATGAGTTAAGTAACTGAAATGTTACTTTTTCAATTTCCTTAGATCTGCTGATTTTTGAAAAATGTAATTAGTTTTGGTTAGACTCCCAATCTATGAAAATAACCTAAGAAGGAAATCTAATGATAGGGATATGAAAGCTATCTGATTTAAATTAGAGCCTGCAGAATTTCAGAAAAAGAAGAGTAGAATTGGCATCTTTTTTTTTCTTTTTTACTGTTTAGTTTTTAATATTCTTACTTTTATATAGTCATAATAAAAAATCAAACAAAATCTCTAAAACAGCTACTACCCAACCACCGTATGGAAAATAAAATAGCCTTTGTTTAGCCTTTTGGTGACTGGTTTCATTTTGACTTCTTTTCCCTCTTTAATTTATATCTGAAATTCCATTTTTCACCACACAACACACACACTGTCCCACCCCATGCTATTCAAATTAAATGCAATCTATCTGGCATGAGTTATTGTCAGACAAGAATAGGCCCATGTTTTTGTCTTCTGCTATGATGATTACAGAGTTAGGTCATAAAATACACAACAACAACAGTCTCATCCTTTCTCTCCTGAAGAAATCCCCCCACAACTTATTTTATAGAGCAAAATTCAATTGGTCTCTTTTCGGTTCAATCAATAACTAAAAATGACTTTAGTGATATGTCTAAAATGAACTTCTTAGTTACATATTCTCTGAAAGTTCTAAGACACATGCATGTCTTGAACATAGCCCAGGAAAAGGAGTTATTAGAGGTGCTTTGATGAGAATTGTAAAATGGGACAAGTTGTTTTGTCTTTCATTTCTCTTAATAATAAACATCAAAAAGTTCAGAATTCTAACTAGGACACTGTGTACCCCTTGTTACAAAACTAAATTTTTGCTTATTGTTGAAAGGATTCTAGCCATTAAAAGGGTAAAAATAGTTAATAATACTGTTACAAAAAGCATACAAAAAATACAAGCACCTTAAACTTAGTAATCATGGGGGATTATGTTTCACAGGCAGAATATATACAATACGGTGTTTTAAATATTACGTCTAGAAAAAATTCTTTTTATATTATTCAATAAATAATATATAATTTATTAATTTATTATTTTATTCAGGAAAATTGATCACATTTTAGGGACGGATATATGCTCACACAAACAGAAACTGATACCCAGATAGGGCACTGGCATGGGTTTTTTCTCACTAACATTTCTTGAGAGAATCAAGATACTAAGGAATCCTGAGGTAATTCTGGGCATGGACTTTGTATTGTTCCAATGTGTGTCTCTCTCTCTGTCTCTCTCTCGTTTACTTAAATTTACCATAAACATATTTTAATATTAGATTGTGAGCTTTTGGAAAGCAGGGTCTAGATCTAATTAATTTTTGCATGTCTGCTGCCTGGCACAGTGCCTGATACTTAATAAATGCTGGATGAGTGAAGGAATGAAAAAATGAATCAACCAAGGTTCCATTATCACATACTTTCCTTCATCCTTCTGCCTGATCTGGAAACATAGAGAAAAATGATAAAATTTGGCCTTATCTTTCTTCTCCTTCTTGCCAGACTGGTCTCTGTTCTTATTTTGTATGCAATAAAAATCCTCGTTTTCTCAGAAAGGCTTGAGAGTCTCTGCTCTAGGATTCAAACATTACCATTCATTCACAAGACATAGAATGCTGGCAGATTCATGAATTCAAAAATGAACCTAATAATTTACTTGCATAGGCCAATGACAGGGATGACAATCCAGATGGAAGTCATGGTTATTCATGAATCAAAGTTGTTCAATAAATAAAGCCCATTTTCATTTTTCAATCATGCTGCATGTCACATATCGCAATATCAATACTTTCTACATTTAGTCTATACAGCCATAAAGTCTGAAGCCACTTCCATGTAATTAACCAAAATTCTTAATTGGTGGTTCTAAGAGAATGTCAACAAAGTTGTACAGATATTTGTAAAATACAATTAGATGGATTAGTATCTACATTTATGATTTCATAATCATTCTTATTTCCTCAAATGGTCATTTTTTCTAAGGTAGTGTTAGACTTGCAGAAGGCAGTGTTAAGCAGCCATCCAAAAAACTGAATCTTGCCATTTGTGAAACATGTATGGAACTAGAGGGTAGTATGCTGATCAAAATAAGTCAATCAGAGGAGGACAATTATCTTATGATCTCTCTGATATGAGGAATTTGGGAGGCAGGTTGGGTAGTTGTGGGGGGTAGGGAGGGAAAAAATGAAACAAGATGGGACACGGGAGGGAGACAAACCATAAGCAAGTCCTAATCTCAGTAAACAAACTGAGGGTTGCTGGGGGTGGGGAGGGAAGGGATAGGGTGGCTGGGTTGTGGACATTGGGAAGGATATGTACAAGGGTGAGTGCTGTGAATTGTGTAAGACTGATGATTCACAGACCTGTACCCCTGAGGCAAATAATACATTACATGTTAATTAAAAAAGAAGAAGAAGAAGAAGAAGAAGAAGAAGAAGAAGAAGAAGAAGAAGAAG
>NC_081557.1:73917472-73924739 GCF_022355385.1 Mustela nigripes | reverse complement strand
GTGATGTTAAAAGCTTGTTGAAAAGAAAAGAACACTTTTTTTCTTCTAATAGCAGAGTCCTAATCTAGCCTAATTGTGACATTTAGAAATGCCCATGGGTAAAATGTCCTGAAGCCCTTGACCATTAATTAAAGTCTTTTTCTGGTGGGTTAGAGGATATTATCATTCTGTCCCTATTTTTATGCATAGCTATTCCTACTGTTTCAATTGGCATGACCATTCCATTAAGTAAGGCAATTAGTAAATTTAATAACAAAAATCAGTTTGAATTGAATTAAATGGTGTTTTCTAAAGTGTTGAGTTTGTTGCAGATGAACATAGTTTATATAAAAATGCTTGGTTGATTATTTTTTGAAACAATTAAAATGTAATGGAGGCTGCCTTGTAAAAGGCAAAAATGCCAACTGTGAGTTGATTATTAACAAATGGTGTCAGGGGCGACCTCCTGCTGAAATTCTACAGCTGCTCTGTAGGGCTAGGTACATCAGGGAAAAGAATATCAAGATCATCTTATCAAGCAAAAGCAGCTACCTGCAGTTAGGTCAGACCTTAGGTTAGTGTTAAAAAACAAATACCAGAAAACAAAAACAAAAGACATACAATCTTCCTTGATAGGCTGTGAAACTTCGTAAGGGCAGGGACTCTATTTTACTTATTGTTTTACCCTACACATTTTACCAAAACATAGCCATTCAATAAATATTAGGTGAATTGATAAATGAGATTCAGGTGAAACATACAGACAGATCAGCAATTCAAATTCCAAATATGACTGTCAATCTGGGTCACAGAATCAGACTGCAAGTCAGCTGAGGAACAGTCAGAAAGAGAGCACATGAGAGGGATTGGACTCAGGGAGCCTTTAGGACTTTACTGGCCATGATGATGTCTGTCTTGTCTCTGAATGACCCTTGCTCAAGCACAGAATTCCATGATTAGTAGAAGAGAAAATACGACGATTTCAGAATCATGTAAGCCACCTACAGGCTTAAGTTTGCTTATTTATTAAGGAAAACACATTGAGGTATTATTTTTAGTATGTATTCTAGAGATACAGTTCATCAATATTAAAGTTGTAGTATCTGCATGTACTTGACAAGAACCATATTCTAGAAGGTAATAAATCTGTGCACATAATTTCAGAAATGATTTATTTCTCATTTACCTCCCCTGTTTTTCCTTTTATATCAAAGAACATTTCCCATCTTGACTTCTTTTAGCAGCTTTTGTTTGTGGTGAAAATAGTTTTCTGCAGTAATCAATTAGACTCACTTATTATAATCTTTGAGTAGTGCAAAAACAATCATGTACGATCTTAAGTCATGTATGGCCTTAACCATTTTTGGTACTAACATTGGAGCATCATGATTCTCATCAAAACTTCTTGGTATCCTGACAAGATTTAGACGATTCCACAAGAAATAAAGATATTGCTGGATTGAGAACTCTGAATTGAAGTGTGTGTGTGTGTGTGTGTCTTTCAGTCTGACATCTATCACACCTTTCCCAAACTGATCTCTCCTTACCAATCTTTTTTTTTTTTTAAAGATTTTATTTATTTATTTGTTTGACAGAGAGAAATCACAAGTAGATGGAGAGGCAGGCAGAGAGAGAGAGGGAAGCAGGCTCCCTGCTGAGCAGAGAGCCCGATGTGGGACTCGATCCCAGGACCCCGAGATCATGACCTGAGCTGAAGGCAGCGGCTTAACCCACTGAGCCACCCAGGCGCCCTCCTTACCAATCTTTTTGACAGTTTTTCCTCTTCAGCTAAATTTTGTTTTATTTATTTATTTATTTATTTACTCTTCATTGATATTTTTGAATTACAACTGACATAAAATGCTATCTTAGTTTCAGGTGTACAATATATTGATTCAACAATTCTATACATTATTCTCACCCTAAGTAGTCACCATTTGTAACTATACAATGTTATTATATAATTTTTACTATATTCCCTATGCTATACTTTTCATCACCATGACTTATTTATTTTATAATTGGAAGCTTGTACCTCTTAATCCCCTTTATCTATTTTGCCCGTCCCTCTAATCACTTCCCCTGTAGGGGAACCAACTATCAGTTTGTTCTCTGTATTTATGAGTCTGCTTTATTTGTTTCTTTGTTACTTGTTTTTTCTTTTTTAATTACACAATAAAAGTGAAATCAGATGGTATTTGTCTTTCTCTGACTAATTTCACTTAATACCCTCTAAGTGCATCCATGTTGTCACAAATGGCAAGATCTAATTCTTTTTTAATGGTTTAGGAATATTTCTTTTTTTTTTTTTTGATAAATATGGGTTGTATGGTATTTCTGTTTTTAATTTTTTGAGAAAGCTCCATACTATTTTCCACACCAATTTACATTCTCATCAAGAGTGCATAAGGGTTCTCTTTTTTACACATCGTCACCAGCACTTGTTATTTCTTGCCTTTTTGGTACTAGCCATCAGACTGCTGTGAGGTGATATGTCTTTGTGCTTTTGATTTGTATTTCCCTAATGAGTAACATTAAACTTCTTCTCTCATGTTTCTGTTGGCCATCTGGATATTTTCTTTGGAAAAATGTCTATTTAATTCCTCTTCCCATTTTTAAATGAAATTGTGTGTGGTGTGTGTGTGTGTGTGTGTGTGTGTTGAGTAAATTCTTCATATAATTTGGATATTAACCCCTTATTAAGTATATCATTTGCAAATTTCTTTTCTCATTCATTGCATTTCATTTTTGTTTTGTTGATGGTTTCTTATGCTGTGGAGAAACTTTTTACTTTGGTTTAGTCCTAATAGTTTATTTTTGCTTTTGTTTCCCTTTCCTACAGAGATATATTTATAAATATGTTGCTAATCTCCCGGGTGATGTCTGGGAGATAACCACCTATGTTTTCTTTTGGCAGTTTGACGGTTTCAGGTCTCACATCTAGGTCTTTAAACCATTTTGAGTTTATTTTTGGGTATGGTTAAGAAAGTGATCTGGTTTCATTCTATTACCTGTAGCTGTCCAGTTTTCTGTCTTTTCACCCATTGATTATTCTTGCCTCCTTTGTCATAGATTTATCAACCATTTGTGTGTGAGCTTACTTCTAGGCTTTCTATCCTGTTTGATTGATCTTTTTGTCTATTTTTGTGCCAGTAACATACTCTTGTGATTACTATAGTATACCTTGAAATCTGGTAATGTGATCCCTTCTCCTTTGTACTTCTTTCTCAAGATTGCTTTGCTATATGAGGTCTTTCATAATTTCATATAATTTTTAAGATTATCTGTTTTAGTTCTATAAAAACTGTTGCTGATATTTTGAAAAGGATTGCATAGACTAAGTAGATAATATTTTAATGATTTTAATTCTTCCAATCCATGAACATGGTATAATTTCCCATTTGTTTGTGTTGTCCTCAATTTCTTTCATCTGTGTTTTACAGTTTTCAGAGTATAGGTCTTTCACCTCCTTGGTTAAATTTAATCCTATGTATTTTACTCTTTTGGTGCAATTGTAAGATTGTTTCCTTAATTTCTCTTTCTGTTACTTCATTCTTAGTCTATAGAAGTGCAACATACTTCTGTACATTAATTTGGTATCCTGAAACTTTACTGAATTTATTTATTACATCTAACAGTTTTGGGGCAGCTTTTGACTTTTCTATATGTAATATGTCATTGTAAATAGGGACAGTTTTACTTCTTCTTTATCAATTTGGTTGATGTTTATTTCTTTTTATTGTGTGATTGCTGTGGATAGGACTTCCAGTACTATGTTGAATAAAATTGGTGAGAGCTGATATATTTGTCTTGCTCCTGATCTTAGAGAAAAAGCTTTCAGTTTTTTTTACTATTCAGTATAATGTTAGCTCTGGGATTGTCATATATAGTCTTTATTATGTTGAGGTATGTTCCCTCTAAACCTACTTAGTTGAGTGTTTTTATCATGAATGGATGTTGTGTTTTGTCAAATGCTTTTTCTGTATCTGTTGAAGTAATCATAGGTTTTTTATTCTTCCTTTTGTTAATGTATCACACTGATTGATTTGGTTATATCAAATCACCTTTGTAACCCTGAAATAAATCCCACTTGATTGTGATGAAGGATGTTTTAATATGTATTTTTGAATTTGCTTTGCTAATATTTGGGAGTTTTCCATCTATGTTCATCAGAGATATTAGCCTGTAGTTTTAAAAAATATATATTTAATTTTATTTTTTATTTTTTTTTAAGATTTTATTTATTCATTTGACACAGAGAGAGAGAGAGATCATAAGTAGGCAGAGAGGCAGGCAGAGAGAGAAAGGGAGAGAAGCAGGCTCCCTGCTGAGCAGATCCCAGGACTTTGAGATCATGACCTGAGCCAAAGGCAGAGGCTTAACGCACTGAGCCACCCAGGTGTCCCTTACAAAAGAATTTAAAAAATGTTTTAAATTTTAATTTTTGTAGTGTGTTCATCTGCTGTTGGTGTCAGGGTAATGTTGACTAAATATAATGAATTTGGAAGTTTTCCTTCCTTCTCTAGTTTTTGTAATAGTTTGGGAAGTGTAAGTATTAACTTTTCATTAAATGTTTGGTAGACTTCACCTATGGAGCCATCTGGTCCTGGACTTTTGTTTGGTCTAAGGTGTTGTTCAAAGCCACTATGTCCTTGTTGATTTTCTGTTTGGGTCATGTATTGATATACATGGACAATTAAAGTCCCTTTCTATTATTGTATTACTGTCAATATCTCCCTGTATGTTTTTAATATGTGCTAGATGTATTTAGATGCTCCTACGTTGGGTGCATAAGTATTTATAATTGCTATATCCTCCTGTTGGATTGACCCCATTATCATTTTGAAATGTGCATCTGTGTCTGTTGCTACAATATTTGTTTTAAATTCTATTTTGACAGTGCCTGGGTAACTCAGTCATTAGGTGTCTGCCTTCAGCTCCAGTCATGCTCCCAGAGTCCTGAGATTGAGGCCTCCATGGGGCTCCCTGCACAGCAGGAAGTCTGCTTCTCCCTCTCCCATTCCCCCTGCTTGTGTTCGCTTTCTGTCTATCTCTCTTTGTCAAATAAAGAAATAGAATCTTTTAAAAAAATAAATAAAGTCTATTTTGTCTGATAGAAGTACTGGTACCCCATCTTTCTTTTGTTCCTATTTGCATTGTATATATATTTTCATCTCTTAACTTTTAGTCTGTACTTGTCTTTAGGTCTGAAGGGAATCTCTTCTAGGCAACTTAAATGGGTCTTATTACTATTATTATTTTTTATCCCTTAAGTCACACTGTGTCTTTGGATTTGGAGAATTTAGACCATTCAGATTTAAAGTAATGATTGAGAAATATGTACTGATTGAAATTTTCTTAATTGTTTTCTGAGTGTTTTTGCAGTTATTTTCCTATTCCTGCTTCTCTTGCTTCTTTTTTGGTGTGATGGCTTTCTTTAGCGTTATGCTTAGACTCCTTTCTCTTTATGTTTTGGGTATCAATTTGTGGTTGCCATTGAGTTCTAACATAACATCTTATGTGTACAGCAGACTATATTAAGTTGGGAATCAATTAAGAACAAACACATTCTAAAAGCACTAAAATTTTTACTCCCCTCTCCATGGTTTATGTATATGATACCATATTTTACATCTTTTTTATCTTTATACATCTTTATACATCCTGTACTAATTTTTGTAGGTATAATTTATTTTATTACTTTTGTGTTTTAACTTCCATACTGGCTTCGTAAGTGATTAATCTACATTTTTATTGTATGTTTTGTTTTACCTCTGAAATTTTTTTCTTTTATAATTTTCTTACTTCTAGTTATGACTTTTTCTTTCCACTTAAAAAATTTCCTCTTGGGGGGGCAAGAAGGCGGGGGAGTAGGAGGAGGCGCCTTTTCAGCCAGTACCATCACAGCGAGTTGTATAGTACATCAAATTCCATAATACCTTTCTAAACTGAACTTTTTGATACATGCACCTATGTTTTTCTTTTGCATTTTTATTTTTTGAATTCCCTTTTTTAAATTTTAGTTTAGTTTAGTCTACTTTATTCCTTTTTATTTTTATCCTCTAATATTCATATAGAGTTAAACTTCAAAGTAATCCCGTTTCCCCAATCAATACTACCCCTATAGGTAAACCAATTTTTAATCCCCTTTATTTTAGGAAAGTTGAGTCCTTTAACAAAGATATCAAGATACATCCAGGAAGAATCAAAACAACCTTCCTGGCACACACTGAGAATTTATAAGAACTCTCCCATCTTCTTCCACCAGTGTTTCTGTGTTATTTGTGTTTGTCCTGATAGCATGTAAATTTTACACTTGTGGTTCTTTTTGACGAGGTTCTTTCTTTATTTGCATATATATATATATTTTTTTCTCTTGTCATATACTTGTATCAGTCTTTTTTATCTCTTTTTGTTTGTCTACTTCATAAATCTTACCTTGGGGCCCATCTGGGCTGATCCTTCTTTTTCATCTTCCCTTTCTTTCCTGTCTCTCTCTTTTTTTTATTTTTTCTTATTTTCTTTTTCTTTTTCTTTTTCTTTTCTTTTGTCTCTCATTTGGGTGGGGAATCCTGATTGCTCAGAAGTGTTCCAGGGTGCACCTTGACTGCACCACAGTTGATACAACCAGATACATCTGTTCAGTCATCTCCCACCAAAATGACTAGGAGGAGGAATGCCCAAAGAAGAAAAATACAGAGGATGGAACTTCTGCAACTGAGCTAACGGCTATCAATATAGACAATATGTCGGAAAGAGAATTCAGGTTAACAATTATCCAGGCAATAGCTAGGTTGGAGAAAGCCATGGATGACAAAACAGAATTGATTAGGGCCGAACTGAAAGCGACCAGACAGGATGTTCAAAATGTTAGGGCGGAGCTTAAAGCTACCAGGGAGGAGGTTCACAATGCTCTCAATGAGTTCCAATCTAATCTAAACTCTCTCAAAGCTAGGGTAACTGAGACAGAAGATAGAATTAGTGATCTGGAAGACAAACAGATAGAGAGAAAGGATCAGGAGGAAGCCTGGAACAAACAGCTTAGAAACCACAAAAACAGAATCAGGGAAATAAATGATGCCATGAAGCGTTCCAATGTCAGAATTATTGGAATCCCTTAAGGGGAGGAGAAAGAAAGAAGTCTAGAAGATATAGTGGAACAAGTCCTTCATGAAAATTTTCCCAATCTCGTGAATGGAACCAGCGTTCATGTACTAGAGGCTGAATGGTCTCCACCCAAGATTATACATTCCAAAAAAAAATCACGACACCTGATAGTCAAATTGAG
>NC_081557.1:73861285-73917372 GCF_022355385.1 Mustela nigripes | reverse complement strand
CAGGAGGAAGCCTGGAACAAACAGCTTAGAAACCACAAAAACAGAATCAGGGAAATAAATGATGCCATGAAGCGTTCCAATGTCAGAATTATTGGAATCCCTTAAGGGGAGGAGAAAGAAAGAAGTGTAGAAGATATAGTGGAACAAGTCCTTCATGAAAAATTTCCCAATCTCGTGAATGGAACCAGCGTTCATGTACTAGAGGCTGAATGGTCTCCACCCAAGATTATACATTCCAAAAAAAAATCACGACACCTGATAGTCAAATTGAGGAATTATAATTGTAGGTGTAATCTCTTGAAAGCCGCCAGGGCAAAGAGGCTCCTTACTTACAGAGGGAAGCCCATCAGCATAACGTCAGACCTGTTCACAGAGACCTGGCAAGCCAGAAGAGGCTGGCAAGATCTATTCAGGGCACTAAATGAGAAGAACATGCAGCCAAGAATACTTTACCCAAAAAGACTGACATTCAAAATGGATGGAGAGATAAAGAGTTTCCAAGACTGGCAAGGCTTAAAAGACTATGCAACCACCAAGCCAACACTGCAGGAAATATTAAGGGGGGTTCTATAAAAGAGGAAAAATCCCAAGAATAGCATTGAATAGAAATATAGAGACAATCTACAGAAAGAAAGACTTCAAAGGTAACTCGATTTCAATAAAAACTTATCTATCAATAATCACTATCAATGTGAATGGCCTAAATGCACCCATAAAATGGCACGGGGTTGCAGATTGGATAAAACGACAGGACCCATCCATATGTTGTCTACAAGAGACCCATTTTGAACCTAAATGTACACCCAGACTGAAAGTGAAGGGATGGAGAAGCATCTTTCATGACAATGGGCCTCAAAAGAAGGCTGGGGTAGCGATTCTCATAGCAGATAAATTAGACTTCAAACTAAAGACTGTAGTCAGAGATACAGAAGGACACTACATAATCCTTAAAGGGACTATCCACCAAGATGATCTAACAATTGTAAATATCTATGCTCCCAATACGGGAGCAGCCAATTACTTAAGAAAACTGTTAATCAAGATAAAGAGTCATATTGATATGAATACACTAATCGTAGGAGATCTTAACACACCTCTCTCAGAAATAGACAGATCATCGAAGCAGAAAATCAATAAAGAAACAAGAGCATTGAATGACACATTGGACCAGATGAACATCATAGATATATACAGAACATTCCACCCTAAAACAACAGAATACTCATTCTTCTCAAGTACACATGGAACCTTCTCCAGAATAGACCACATACTGGGCCACAAATCAGGGCTCAACCAATACCAAAAGACTGAGAATATTCCCTGCATATTTTCAGATCACAATGCTTTGAAACTGGAGCTCAATCACAAGGAAAAGTTGAGAAGGAACTCAAACACCTGGAAGCTAAAGACCACCTTGCTTAAGAATGCTTGGATCAACCAGGAGATCAAAGAAGAACTGAAACAATTCATGGAAACCAATGAGAATGAAGACACTTCAGCCCAAAATTTATGGGATACAGCAAAGGCGGTCCTAAGGGGTAAGACTTAGCCATCCAAGCCTCCCCCCAAAAAACTGAAAAATCCAGAACACACCAGCTGTCTCTACACTTTAATGAACTGGAGAATCAACAACAAATCAAACCAACTCCACACATAAGAAGGGAAATCATCAAGATTAGAGCTGAGATCAATGAGGTAGAAACCAGAGATACAGTAGAACGTATCAATGAAACTAGAAGCTGGTTTTTTGAAAGAATCCATAAGATCGATAAACCATTGGCCACACTAATCCAAAAGAAAAGAGAGAAAGCCCAAATTCATAAAATTATGAATGAAAAGGGAGAGATCACAACGAACACCAAGTAAGTAGAAACAATCATCAGCAGTTATTATCAACAGTTATATGCCAATAAGCTTAGCAACCTAGATGAAATGGATGCATTCCTGGAAAACTATAAACTACCAAAATTGAACCAGGAAGAAATTGACAACCCGAATAGACCAATATCTAATAACGAGATTGAAGTAATGATCAACAACCTCCAAAAAAACAAGAGCCCAGGACCTGATGGATTCCCTGGGGAATTCTACCCAACCTTCAAAGAAGAAATAACACCTATTCTCCTGAAGCTGTTTCAAAAAATTGAAGCAGAAGGAAAACTTCCAGATTCTTTCTATGAAGCCAGCATTATCCTGATCCCCAAACCAGGCAAAGACCCTACCAAAAAGGAGGATTTTAGACCAATATCACTGATGAATATGGATGCTAAGATTCTCAACAAGATCCTAGCAAACAGGATCCAACAGCACATTAAAAAGATTATCCACCATGATCAGGTGGGATTCATCCCTGGGCTACAAGGGTGGTTCCACATTCGCTAATCAATCAATGTGATACAACAAATTAATATGAGAAGAGAGAAGAACCAGATGGTCCTCTCAATTGATGCAGAAAAAGCATTTGACAAAATCCAGCATCCGTTCCTGATTAAAATGCTTCAAAGTATAGGGATAGAGGGAACATTCCTGAACTTCATCAAATCTATCTATGAAAGACCCACAGCAAATATCATCCTCAATGGGAAAAAGCTTGCAGCCTTCCCGTTGAGATCAGGAACAAGACAAGGATGCCCACTTTCACCACTCTTGGTCAACATAGTATTAGAAGTCCTAGCAACAGCACTCAGACAACAAAGAGAAATAAAAGGTATCCAAATTGGTAATGAAGAAGTCAAACTCTCTCTCTTCGCAGATGACATGATTCTTTATATGGAAAACCCAAAAGACTCCACCCCCAAACTACTAGAACTCATACAGCAATTCAGCAACGTGGCAGGATACAAAGTCAATGTGCAGAAATCAGTGGCTTTCTTATACACGAACTATGAAAATACAGAAAGGGAAATTAGAGAATTGATTCCATTTACTATAGCACCAAGAACCATAAGATACCTGGGAATAAACCTAACCAAAGAGGTAAAGGATCTGTACTCAAGGAACTACAGAACACTCATGAAAGAAATTGAAGAAGACACAAATAGATAGAAGACCATTCCACGCTCTTGGATTGGAAGAATAAACATTGTTAAAATGTCTATACTGCCTAGAGCAATCTATACTTTTAATGCTATTCCAATCAAAATTCTACCGGTATTCTTCAAAGAGCTGGAGCAAATAATCCTAAAATTTGTATGGAATCAGAAGAGACCCTGTATCGCTAAGGAAATGTTGAAAAACAAAAATAAAGCTGGGGGCATCACGTTACCTGATTTCAAGCTTTATTACAAAGCTGTGATCACCAAGACAGCATGGTACTGGCATAAAAACAGACACATAGACCAGTGGAACAGAGTAGAGAGCCCAGATAAGGACCCTCAACTCTATGGTCAATTAATCTTTGACAAAACAGGAAAAAATATACAGTGGAAAAAAGACAGTCTCTTCAATAAATGGTGCTGGGAAAACTGGACAGCTATATGTAGAAGAGTGAAAGTCGACCATTCTCTTACACCGTACACAAAGATCATCTCAAAATGGATAAAAGACCTCAACATGAGACAGGAATCCATCAGAATCCTAGAGGACAACGTAGGCAGTAATCTCTTAGATATCAGCCACAGCAACTTCTTTCAAGATATGTCTCCAAAGGCAAAGGAAACAAAAGCAAAAATAAACTTTTGGGACTTCATCAAAATCAAAAGTTTCTGCACAGCAAAGGAAACAGTCAAAAAAACAAAGAGGCAACCCACGGAATGGGAGAAGATATTTGCAAATGACAGTACAGACCAAAGGTTGATATCCAGGATCTATAATGAACTCCTCAAACTCAACACACAAAACAGGCAAACATATCAAAAAATGGGCAGAAGATCTGAACAGACACTTCTCCAATCAAGACATACAAATGGCTATCAGACACAGGAAAAAATGTTCATCATCATTAGCCCTCAGGGAGATTCAAATTAAAACCACATTGAGATATCACCTTACACCAGTTAGAATGGCCAAAATTAACAAAACAGGAAACAACATGTGTTGGAGAGGATGTAGAGAAAGGGGAACCCTCTTACACTGTTGGTGGGAATGCAAGTTGGTGCAGCCACTTTGGAGAACAGTGTGGAGATTCCTCAAGAAATTAAAAATAGAGCTTCCTATGACCCTGCAATTGCACTCCTGGGTATTTACCCCAAGGATACAGATGTAGTGAAAAGAAGGGCCATCTGTACCCCAACGTTTATAGCAGCAATGGCCATGGTCGCCACACTATTGAAAGAACCAAGATGCCCTTCAACGGACGAATGGATAAGGAAGATGTGGTCCATATACACTATGGAGTATTATGCCTTCATCAGAAAGGATGAATACCCAACTTTTGTAGCAACATGGATGGGACTGGAAGAGATTATGCTGAGTGAAATAAGTCAAGCAGAGAGAGTCAATTATCACATGGTTTCACTTATTTGTGGAGCATAACAAATATCATGGAGGACAAGGGGTGTTAGAGAGGAGAAGGGAGTTGAGGTAAATTGGAAGGGGAAGTGAATCACGAGAGACTATGGACTCTGAAAAACAATCTGAGGGGTTTGATGTGGCGGGGGTGGGTGGGTGGGAGGTTTGGGTACCAGGTGGTGGGTATTATAGAGGGCACAGATTGCATGGAGCACTGGGTGTGGTGAAAAAATAATGAATGCTGTTTTTCTGAAAATAAACAAATTGAAAAAATTTTAAAAAATTAAAAAAAATCCCTCTTAACATTTCTTATAAGGGTGATATAGTGGTCATGAACTCCTTTAAATTTTGTTTGTTTTAAATTTTGTTTGAAACTCTTTATCTTGCCTATTTTGAGTTACAATCTTGCTGTGTAGAATATTTTTGATTGCAGATTTTTTCCTTTCAGAATTTTAATATAATCATACCACTCCCTTCTGGCCTGAAGTTTCTGCTGAAAAATCAGTTGCTAGCCTTCTGGGGTTTCACTTGTATGTAACTATTTCCTTATTCCTTGTTGCTTTAAAATTATCTCTTTATCATTATTTTTTGTTAGTTTAATTATTACATGTCTTAGTGTGGACCTCCTTGGCTTCTTCTTGTTAGGAGCTCTGTGTGTTTTCTATAACTGGATGCCTTTTTTTCCCTCAGATTAGGAACATTTTCAGCTATTGTTTCTTCAAGTAAGTTTTCTTCCTTCTCTCTCTCTTCATCTTCTGGGATCTCTGTAATGTGAATGTTAGTACATTTGATGTTGTTGCAGAGTTCTTTTAATCTATTTTCATTTTTAGTTATTCTTTTTGCTGTTCAGCTTGGGTGCATTTCATTGCTCTGTTTTCCAGATCACGGATCCATTCTTCTGCATCTTCTAATCTGGTTTTGATCCCCCCTAGTGTATTCTTCTTTTCAGTTTTGGAATTCTTCAGCTCTGCTCATTCTTTTCTATATTTTCTATTTGTTGAAGTTCTCACTGAGACTCTACTTTTTTCTCAAGTCCAGTGAATATCTTTTTGACCATTACTTTGAATTCTTTATTAGGAATATTGCTTATCTTCATTTTGTTTAACTCTTTTACTATAATTTTGTTGTGTTCTTGCAGTTAGGACATATTCTTCTCTCTATTCATTTTGTCTAACTTTCTATGTTTGTTTGTTACTCCCTCAGAGTAACCCCCGGCTCCAGGGAGAGCTGCTCCCCCACTATAACCCCTACCTCCCCCCAGGCTCTCCCACTCCGTACAACCCTCCCCTATCGGGGTCCCCCCTGCCCCTGACCCACCTCTAACTCTGGTGGACACGGACCTCCCAGGAAGGGCCCCTTCCTCCCCCTCCTCCTCTGTCTTCACCCAGAACCTCCCACCCCCATCCCAAGCTGCAAACCCTCCTTTAAACTCTGTTGGACCACAGTTCAGAGGAGGCCTGTGCTGTGGTCCCCATCTGCGCTGCCACCTCCCCCCCATAACACACTTTTTTTTGTAGGATGAACACAGTTTTTACAATTAAAAAAATATATATACTTATACTCCTAAATTTCTAATAGGCATGTTAAATTTAAGTTGGCTATGTCTCTTGGTCTCAAAAGTCATGGCTTGTATAGAAGAAGTCCTGAGTAAAATATATGCAAAATACAGTGCAATTCCACATGGTCACCAGAATAAGATTCTCCATAGGTTTCTCCTGTGTGAGCTGCTGTGGTTGAGCACAGTTGTCTGCAGCCCAGCCAGCTGCAGTGAACTGCTTTGTCTGCTGCAGGCACACTGGACAGAGTTTGTTATATAATCTGTTAAGAGGCTTGGATGCAGTTGCTTCAGGCTCTTGGTGAGTAAGGTCATCAATCTAACCCGATGTTTGCAATTAGCCTCTTTGCCACAGCTGCAAGTAGGCACCAAAAGGGTAGGGCTTACACCCTGCAGAGCCAGCTGGGAGGGCCACCTAAAAGAATTGCTGGCATGCTGGTTGTGGGGTTACCCTCCCTCCACAGGGCAGGAATTACTTTGGAGTGGTGCTTTCTAGGCCAGGGCTGCCTGCTGGGTATGGTGGGGCAGGAGCTGCTTTATAAGGACACCTATCAAGGCCAGGCAGAGTTGATGAGGTGAATCCACAGGTGACACTTTGCAGGGAAAGGGCATGTAGTGTTAGCAAGGTAAACGGAGAATGTCAGCACTGGCTCTTTCAAGTGTCTGGCTACCTAGACTTGGGGGGTGGGCAGGGGAAGAGAAACTTCACCCACCAGCACTTTTTTTCCTGAAAACATCTCCTATAGATCCCCTAATCCTCATGCACATGTTCTAAGAATACTCAATAAATCTCCTTCACATATATCCCAGGCACTTTTCAAACTGCTGATTCTGTGCTGTGTCTGGGGCTGAGTCCTTTGGTATGCTGGCTTGGTAAGGGTGGGGCCTTGGTTTCCTACCATGCTCCAACATTCAGGAGTTAAGGCTGCTGATTTTTAAAACTCGTGTAAAGTCTCACTGGTTTTCAAAGTAAAAAGTGGTACGGGAGCTCATCTTCCCAGTGCAGGTCCCCAGTGCTGGGGATATCTGGTGTTGGATCTATCTTCTCACTTCTCCATGCTTGTGGTATCCCTCTTATTTGTGGTTAGTTGCATTGGGGTTCCCAGCAGAGTCTTCAACACTCCTACACTTTCAGATGTGGTCTTCTTTCTAAGATTAGCTGTGGAAGGACAACTCTGCCAGTCTTTAGGTCATTTTCAGAGTTAGTTGTACAGATTGTACAGATGTAGCTGTTATGTCTTTTTCTTTACTTTCCTCTCCTCTCTTCTGGAAATTTTTTCTTTTAAGTGGTTTCATCAAGTAACATGTCTTTAAATATCTCCTCTATGACTGCCACTTTCATGTTTTTACCCTGATCTCTTAGACTCCAAACTCATATATCCTATTTCCCACCTGACTTATACTCCTAAATTTCTAATAGGCATGTTAAATTTAAGTTAACCAGAACAGAACTCTTAATTTCCCACCTTCAAATCTGTTCTTTGTCCTCTCTTGTCCAGTTTCTCCTTTTTTTTTTTTTCTTTTAATGGCACTGCCATTCATTCATCTGACCAAACCAGTGATGCAGAAATCATTTGTCTACCCTCCATACCTGGTAAGTCAGCAAATCTTGTCAGTTCTGTGTCTGAAATATATTCACTTTTTACTCCACTGCTAAGATCTTAGTCTAAGTCATCATCATTTCTTACTTGGATTATTGCAAGAGCCTCCTAACTTTTATTCCAGACTTTTCTTCTTTTATCCTTTCATTATTCACATAAGAACATTCAAAGTGGTGTTTAAAAATATATAAAAATCAGATATTGTCACTCCTCTCTTTAAATTGCCATACTGGCTTTTCATTGCATTTGAAAGAAAATGAAAACTCTGTAATCCATATATTCCTACATAATCTTGTATATGCCCACTAACTTTCTACTTTTAATTCACACCATTGTTCACTCAGATCCAGTTGCTCTACTTCCTTCTTTTTCTAAAAGGAACCAGGTGTGTTCTACTTTTAAACTTCTATATGTATTGTTATTTAAGTTTATTTTACTTGTTTTCTTCTTTCTTTCTTTTTTTAATATGTATTCTCTTGTTAGAGGATTCAACATTTGTAGAACAGAACCTTTTCTATCTTATTCACACATTTCAATTCAGGAAAAAGAACACAGGTGGCTGAAAACATGGTCTCTGATATTTTTAAAATGGCACATAATGCCTTTATAGTAACTAGCTCTTTCAAACATTGCAGGTAAAGTTGAAAGTATGGATAGAAAATGATTGGTAGAACTGATATGGTAAGTATATAAAATTTGAAATGAATCCCATGAGTTTGCTGACAGAAAAATACATTATTGTCACCATGCTCAGAATTCTACCAATAGTAAATTTAGCTAGGATTGTGGTTGGGATAGAATAGAGGAGGGAGGTAGTGGTGAGATAAAATATTAAACTTTAGTAAGCTACTATATTTTAGTAGTATTTATCTAATGAGATCTTTTAGTAGTGAAAAAAAGGGGAGGAGAGGAGAGGAATAAGTCCTAGGGTAGATAAGGTGAAGGATAGAGGTATATTTCTCCTTAAAGGGATAAAGAGTACAGAGAAGAGAGGGTGGAAGAAATACTTATAAGCCCTATTTAAATCATATTTATTTTTAAATCTACAAACAACTATCCAGTTTTGAGATAGTATAAATTTAAAATCATCTTTGCTGACCATATATTACTTAAAATAACCCTTAATGTCATATTTGGCCACTGAATTATAAAGTTTTCATTCTTTGATTATAAAAAGTATATATTTAATTTTCCAAATAAATTTAAAAATATATATAGACCAGCTAAATGTTAATATATACCAAATAAATAAATTTGGTAAAAGATGACATTTTTCCTCCTAATTTTTATTATTTCTTTTCTTCTACTGGCTTGGAGCTTTGCCCCTTTTTTTGTTCCTTTGTGTGTAAGGTTAGGTTGTTTGAGAGTTTTCTTGTTTCATGAGGTAGGCCTGCATTACTATAAACTTCCCTCTTAGGACAGTTTTTAATTGATCTCAGAGATTTTGGACTATTGTGTATTTATTTTCATTTGTATTTGTGCAATTTTGAATTTCCTCTTTGCTTTCTTGGTTGACCCAGTGACTGTTTTGTGGCATGTTATTTAGCTTCCATTTATCTGTGTTCTTTCCAGATTTTTTCTCGTGATTTCTTATGTTGTGGTCAGAAAAGATGCATGATATGATTTCAATCTTTTTTAATTAATGAAGATTTATTTTGCAATCTAAAATGCAATGTATTCTAGAAAATCTTCCATGTATACTTGAATATGTCACTTCTGCTGCTTTTGGTTGGAATGTACTGAATATATTTGTTAGATCCATCTGGTCCAATGGGTCATTTGGAGCTGCTGTTTTCTTGTTGATTTACTTTCTGGATGATCTATCCATTGATACACATGGGGTGTTAAAGTCCCCTACTCTTATTTTATTATTGCAACTTTCTTCCTTTATGTCTGTTAATAGTTGCTTTATGTATTTTTAAGTGCTTGGGTGCATAAATATTTACAATTGTTATATTCTCTTGTTAGATTGTTCCCTTTATCATTATGTAGCGTCCTTCTTTGTCTCTTGCTTTAAAGTCTACTGCTATGTCATTTTTCTTTTTGCTTCAATCTGCATGGTATATATTTTCTTAGCCCTTCACTTTCAATCTGTAGGTGTCCTTGGGTCTGAAATGAGTGTCTTTTGTAGGCAGCACATAGAAGGTTCTTGTTTTTTTGTTTGTTAGTTTGTTTGTTTCATTTCTTTTGATTGGAGCATTTAGTCCATTCACATTTAAAGTAACTATTAAGGGGTATGTGGCTATTGGCACTTGGTTAATTGTTTTCTCCTTGTTTTTGCAGTTCTTCTCTGTTGCTTTCTTTTCTTGTTTTTTGATGAGTTTTTTTATTGTTATGCTTAGATTTCTTTCTATTTTTTGTGTATCTATTGTAGGTTTTTTGATTTGACAAGATGCCATATTTTTAAAAACAATTTATAAAGCACTATAAAATGGTTATAGGTTACTGTGCCCATGGATTCTGTGTTTCTAAGTATAAAAATAGTTGTTCAAATTTGTGTTAATTTATTTGAATGTAAAAATGCAGTCATTGTGATGATTATTCCAGAATTTGGTTTATTTTTATTAGCATTCTATTCTTAAGGATATTTCAGTTTTTGGGATATGTTTCCATTTTAAATGGTATACATTTAGCGAAAATGTTGTGCTTTGACCCTTGAGTGTTACTCTTGAGTGGTTTTGCTTCTGATCTCTAGTCAAGCTTTGATCACAGCATTCCATAAAACTCTCACCAGGGTCACTAGGATCTCTGTATTGCCATATCTGTTTTGCAGACTCAGGCTTCATCTTTCTGAATTTCTCAGAAGAATTTTTAGAATTTTAGAGCAATTCTTCTCTTAGCTTGTGAATTTATTCAGTGTCTCCTTTTATTTCTTTGGCCAAACTCCCTTTCTTTCGTGAATTCCAAATGTTTAGGCATCATAGGGTTCAATTCTGAAACATCTTCTTTATCAATATTCAGTGATTTCAGCCAGTATATACATAAAAGCCATTTGTATACTGATGATTCCTTGGAGCTAAATCTCCATCTTTACCCTTTTTCTTAGCATAAGACATACTTGACAACTATTTTTGAAAATAAGAAGTTGCATAAAACTAAACAGAACCCATGACTTTTTTCCACTAACATCCAGTCTTTTTTCAGAGTTCTTCATTTACGTGAATGACATGTTATTCATCCCATTTCTTGGGTAAAATCTCTGGAATTATCTTTGATTCCTTTCTTTTTCTTAGTTCACACAGAATTCATTTTCAAATTCCATCATACATCCATACAAGATATGAGATTCTTTCCCCTCCACCCCCACTCACTTGTTCTCTCTCTTTCTCCCTCCCTCTAAAATAAATAAATTTTTTAAAAAGCAAGTTCATTGTCACTTAGTTTGGAACAACTGCTTTTCTCTGTTCTCCCTGAGTTCTTGTCTAGAGTCTATTCTCTACCCTCTAGATTAAGAGAGTCTTTTAAAATATAAGTCAAATATTGATGGGACTCTTCTTGTTCAAGATCTTTTAATGCCTTCTCCTCATATTTGGGATAAAATCCAGATTCCTTTCTGTGGTTCGCAATACCCCATATAATCTGATCTTTGTCTTGGTGCTCTTTCCACCATTTTCCTACCACCCTCTCTGTTCACTGCTATCTCACCCAAATCACTCCCTTCATTTTGTTCCTTTACAGACTGAGTCTGCTGTTCTCTTTGCCTCTCTCTCCCTCATTCAGTCATGCTTTAATTCAAATGTCACAATCCCAGAAGGTGACTTTTCAAACCTTTATAAATAGTACACTCTTTCAGTTTCTGCTTTCTTATTCAGTTTTATTTTTCTACAGAGTATTTATCATAATTGAAATCACATCACACATTATTTTTTTGTTTATTACGTGCCTTCCCTAATTCAATATGAACTTCATGAGGACGGAGACTTCATTTTGCTCATTGTTTTATCCCTGGCCATCTAACTTAGTGTCTGTTAGGTACTTAGTGAGTCTTCAATGAATGCTTGTTGACTTAATGAACGAATGGCTTATATTTAGAAAAAGAATTGTGCACAAATATAAACCTTACATGATGTTTGCAGGACCTCCAAGAGAGCTTTAGTTATAAGTGAGTCACAGTGGGAATGTGAATGTCATGCAGAAAAAAAAAAAATTGAGTGTGGCTGATTGTGTGAGAGAAGCACCACTCTGAGATGTGGGAGCCTGGATCCCTCACTCTTTTGTTCACCAGGATACACTTTGTAGCCTTTCTAAAAGTTTGCACACCAGATTTTGATTCAGAATTCTAGGTTAGTCTACACTTACATAGTTGTTTTAAGTTAAGCTCCCTAGAAGCAGAACTTGAGAGAGAGATTTGAGTGCCTGTGATTTATTTTGAGAGTGCTTGCAGGTAAACCTGAAAGAAGGGAGGAGAGAAGGAAAGGGAGGGAGCTGAGCAGGATTGTGGTCTCAATTCAGCCTTGTCCTAATGCACACAGCAAAGGCTCTGCATCATAAAATGGACCATAAGGTTGTTTTCTCCTTTAGTCAATGGACCACTCAGTCAATCACTGGCTTTGTGTTGTCTGATTGTGGGAAGGGAATTTTTTCAGTTAAAGTAGCACCCTTTGGTTAACCATAAGCAGCCAACACTTGTGTTATGAAGCATAGATATTCATTCATTCAACAAATATTTATTGTAGGTCTCATGAGCCAAGTACTATCAGTTGCTAAGATTCATTAGTGAATAGATATGGTTCTGCAGCATAGATGGGAAGGCAAGGAGATATTAATCAAACAAGCATGCAATCATGATTAGACACATACTGAATTATAACCCTGACCTCTAAATAATAAATCAAAGCAGTATTATAGAAACAAATCCATGATATTGTATAGATAATGGTTTCTTAGCAATGGTCCTTACTGTAATTCTTAAGAAAGATTGTTTGAATTCTTTATCATAGAAAACATTATCTAATGCTAGTAGTATATTAATCCAATATTTCTCAGGTTTATTTGAAACCTCAAATAGAATTTAAAAAATGTATTTTCAGTCTGAAACCATGTTGGTGTACAAGTCCTATACTTGATCAATGTTTAAGTTGAAGGGAACTAAGGTCTTGTGTTGGATGGTAATTATTTTTTGTCTTTTAGAAATTATACCCCTAAATCCTATCACTTACTGGCCAACACAAAAAATAAGGATCTTGAATTTGTGGACTATTCAATTTCATAGATTGCATATGATCCTTTAGTTCATGTGGAGTTTCATTGAAGTCATTGAAATGTTATGAAATTTTCACCACTATAAGGCTGCCATAACTGTGCTTAAAAAGAGCAAAATTTAAAGGACAAAAGGTAATGTGAATAAATAGGTATATATCACCAAGTCCAAGCAAATTTTGAGAATTCAGTATAAGGGTTAAGATCTGCCAAGACTATAATAGGAAATCTTGTTTTATACATTAAATTATTAGGAGGAAATACACAGAACACTTTTTTGTTCAAAAACATTTTTAATGACCAGTAAATTGGATATCAGTAAATATCCACTAGTAACTCCTAATTTTTATCTAAGGTCTATTTTCACCTTAACAAAAATTTTTATATGGTACTTTGGAAACAACTGAACTAAAAAATAAGCCAGCTAATGAACAACATGTCAGTAAAATAGTGCATTTCTTACTTTCTTTGCCACAGAGCAAAAATTTCAAAAGTATATAATTCTCTTGAAGTGTCATCAAACCATTTCTTTAGGAGAATGCAGTAGTAGCAAAAATAACAAGGCTTATTTTCAATAATTCTATTCATACCTCAAATCCTTGTGGTTTTCCTAGACTCTCTTTAATATGTTTCCATGCAACAAGAATCTCTGACACAGACATACTTGTAGCCTTGACATCTGTGGGAGCAGCACTGGGTTCTGTACAAAGGAAAATGGAAATAATAACTGTGATGGTAACACGTTGTCTATGAAAACGTTGCACCTGAATCTGTCAGGTGTTACCACCTTCTACCTTATTTTTGAAATGAGGTGCTATGGTAGCTATGAAAAACATAACAAGATAAAAAGATGATCTTTTTGGATTTCTATACTTGGGTCAAGTCTCATCAATATTTTACCAATGACAAATGACAAAATTAGCAAGACAAGCAAAGATCTTTATCCTTGTATTAACCAGGACATTTCTGGAGATGTTAAATTGTCTGACAAATTATCTGCCAGTCTAACATAATGATCAAAAGCATGGACTAGAGAATCAAGCTCGGCTATTTTGCTGCTGTTGTTTTCACCTTCAAAAATTTTTATTTATTTGCATTTAGGCAAGTTGTTTTGACTTTTTCTATGCTCCAGTTCCCTCATTTGTAATATCGGCATAATAAGAGTACTTCTCTCAGAGGCTTTTAAGTTTTGTTTTTGCTGGAATAATTGATATAAAACATTTAGCACGATGCTTGGCACTTAAAATATTAATTCACAAAATACCTTTTATTGTTAATTTATTTTATTTTTTACCTTGCAGGCACAAATAGAGTAAACATTTCATTAGTTTTTTTTCTTTTAATTGTTGTTCTTGTTCCAACCTCAAAACTACATTTCCATGATTGTATAAGGAATGTGATAGGAATCATGATTTTTAAAAGGCATCCATTGACTTTTAAGACAGTTATATGCTGAAAAGGAAAATCCCTGGAGGTCTCAATCCTACTGCTCAAAGTACATTTTCATTTGTTCCTACACTTAATGACTTTTCTCACATTTTTTTCCCAAATATACCATGTCTGACTGGCATCCATCAAGAGGTGCACTTTATTTGAGATTGCACTGTATGTGAGGAACAAAATGTTTTCAGCTTTGACGTTGCTGAATCATAAATACTATGTCACAAACACTCGTTAAATGAAATGGCAAAATAAAGGCCATACTTCAGTTCAAACAGTTCTGTACAAAGTTAATTTAAAAAACTCCTTTGTAGAGACTTTAATACTAACCCATATCACTGGTAAGACTTCAGATTAAACTATTGAAAACGTTTTGTTTGTTTGTTTAGATTCAGGGAGCTATACATCAAAGCTGAGTTGTAACTAAAATATTTAAAAATCATTTTTAGAGATAGTAAAGGAATTATAAACATTTTCTGAGAGCTTCGTTTTTCTAATGAAAGGTAGTCACACATCTACCTAGAGAAACTTTATGTATTATTAATGAAAATTATCAATGAAAAACATCTACCCTTGTTACTATAAAAGAAAACCAGGAAAGACTTTTCCAAAGGTACTTGTTTGTACTGAGTAATGATTATCTTCTGATAAAACTAAATCACATGTTATAATTATGTTAATTCAAAATGCTTTAGTAAATTCACATTAATCTTTACATAGGAGCCGACATTATTCCAGCTATGGTATAAATTGCAATTTCTCATTCTGTCACCTTTTGAATATCTTTTATTATCTTCTTTATTCACTGGTTTCCCTCACTCCATTTTCCAACTTCCTAGTATCTGGCATTTTCATGATTAAAAAAGAAAAGAAAAGAAAAAAACTGGAGAACTTCTATCAGAATTCTGATCACCAGACTTGCAACAAGATTTTTTTTTTCGTTGTTACTTAGTAGGAGTTAAAATTCTTTATTTTTGCAAACAAATGAAAGGAAATGGTGATGTTCTTAAGGTGTGTACAACCTGATCTCCAGGATTTAAGGTATGATTTATTTCAAAGACAGCCACACTTGGGGTATCATTTGTTATTCACAAGCAATTTTGCTTATCTTTTAAATTAATGCATTACAGAGATTTGTGTGCCACATGCTTTCTTTCAGCTTTTTTTTTTTATTATTATTGAAGCAATTACATCATTGTCAAAGAAGATTGCGGGGAAATAAATAATTTCAGGAATATAAAACGGTGGTTGGGTAGAAGTCTTTCTATCCCTCTTTATCCTTAGAGAAAGGAATAATTTCTCTCTCCGCTTTCTGTAGCACTGCACAACCTTAAGTAGTTTTCTCAAATAGAAATAAGAAAGTTTTAAAAAATAAAGAAAAGTTTAAAGGAAAAGAAAAAATATTCAGAAATCTATTTCCTAAACAAGCACCCTGAATTTCTGTTTAAAAGCTCTGAGGATTTTAAATCAGGATCAGACCCAAGCAGACATGTCACAGATACATTCTTGGGGGTTAATATTATAATTGCATCTCATTGAATGAAGGCAGATGAATCAAACAGAACTTAAGAGTCATTTTTTTTTTTAAACGTGTTTCACCTTCTAGATGTAAAGAGTATCAGAAATAAACCCATGTTGATCTAAATGAGAAATTTTGGCATGTAAAAAAAAAAAGAAGTGATATCCGTGGGTTTACTTCCAGAAGGTTCAGTATATATTGTTATAGCCAATGATTGAAAGGTTTTTCTGTAAGCAAGAGTACTGACTAGATCACTAGTTTGGATTGGAATTGGCTCTTCTGTTTGAGTATCCCATTGTAACTGAATAATGGAAGGTAAGAAAGAAAACTAGAAAACTATAAACTAAACTAGTTTTAAAACTAAAGGTTTAAGTTTTAGTTTTAAAACTAAAACTAGAAAGAAGTTAGTAAGTCACTTGAATCAAAGATCATAAATTCATGGCCAGTGGGTCTTTAGTCATGCTTTGTATGGCCCAATAATACATTAATTTATTTCAACAGTTCATATAAAAGAATTTCTGGCTTCTTTATGGAAAAAAGAAGAAAATTGATGATACGAAGTCTGAATTTGTGGATATCGGTAGATGAGAATTAGCAGTTCATCTCATTAGTCAGGACATAGTCTTTTCAGTTTGCCAGAGTCCCTACCACTACCTATTATCTCACGCTGGGACTACTTCACTTATTTATATCTCCTACTGCAACTTATAGGATTTTGAGTTATGGACCTATGTTTTAGATCCACGTCCTCATTTTGCAGATGAAAATGTGACATGTACACAGGTTGATTTTCCCGAACTCTGCTTCTGGCTCTGAAAAGAACCCCAACTAGAGCTCAGGTCTCAAGTACTCTTTCCTCTGTTGTTTTTATATTGGTGCAAGGCAGTAGCTGGCTCATTCTATATTTCTTAGTCAGCTTTGAGGTAGACAAGAGATTTCGGAGGGAACATATAGTTCGTTTTCTTGTTGCTCAATTACTTCTAAATAACTGACAGAGGTATAGATGGAATACAATTAAAAACAAACAACAACAAAAAATAGATGAGGGGAACAGCCAAAGGTAATAATAATTGCCATTTATTGAGGGTTTGTTATGTGCCTAGTGTTATTCACAATTCTTTACATGAATTTATTAATCCTTCCAAGAACCCTGCTATCTCTATCACTATTTCTGCCAATAAAGAAATTGAGAGGCAGAGTCAAGCAGCTTGCCCAAGTTCACATAGCTGCTAGAGGGTGGAGAGAGGATTTCAACACATCAATTAGGTTGTAAATGCCATGCTGTTCCACTTCTGTGCATTTATCTGTGTTCACACACATGATGCTTTTCCTTGTATTATTGCTTTCTTCTCTCCTTGTTGTACCACACCAAATTTCTCTAGAAGAGTATTATTGTTGGGGTCCCTACTTGGGCTCTCTACTCTAAGTCTTGTTAGAAGCCACCCTAAACCCTGTCATCTCTTATTTAACTTTACTGCAGCCTTACTGTCAGCTCCTTGTATTCCTGTTTCATGGAATTTTTGATAAATCTGAACCACAATTGCACTGCTTCTCATAGATCCTATTATATTCAGGCATTTCTGAAACTCTCCTGATCTGTAAATAACAATGTGTTTCCTGCCACTCTCACTTCATTATACTCAAGAAATCCGAGGAATATTCAGGGACTTATTTCAGAGACTGTACTAATGGTATGTGTAATAGACTTAAAGACTTAAAAAGATTTTGTTTTTCTTTTACTTATGATGATATTAATTAGGCCATGGCTAACTCCTTCACTCCAGTCTTGGGATGTAAAGTGGACAAGCTGATTGATAGATTTCAGTTTCTGTCAGATTAAAAATTTTGAACAGCATTACCATGTTCATGAATTTAGATGATATATTTGTATTAAGTGACTTAGCAGCTGGAGTTCTCCAAGTAAGATGGGGGATGTGCTTGCAATATTGATTATACATCTGACTTCCCAGGAGGGGTGGGTAACAGCATTAATCAAAGGAGGGTTTAATAAACTCCTTGGGAGAAAGGGTTATGGTTTCATTATTTAAAAATTCAGCGAAGACCGCTGTAGTTGAACTTTTACAGGCACTAATCCAAGTGGATCATCTGGCAAAGACAGGAAATTATTCCTTGTATTTTACAACTAATATGCCAATTTATTAATTTTCAAGCTCACATAAATCCCACTGAGTACGAATTGATCTGGAGAATAACACCTCATGAATGTTGGGTTTTAATTTGGGCTGTGGTAGCTCCATTTGCAAGGAGATAATTGCATATCATTTTCTGCAAATGAGGAGAGGATTCTTGGTTTTAACAAAAAGTAAAGCAGTATACTTCTCACATACAAGGCAAAAGCCAAATAAACTAGAGAAAGCTAAGTCTTATCACAAATAAATAAATCTTTCAAACTATAATTTATCTATATCAAATCTCCCTCTATTATTCTATTAGATATAATTGAATGCTCAGGTTCTTTTGCTTTCAAAACTCTAGTAGTAAGAACTAAGTGGAAAATGGATATAAGTTTGACTAAAAACTATTTCTAGATATGTAGAAGTGAAAGCCAAAAAAACTACCATGCATTATAAATTACTATGTTGCAACTTTGCTCTCATTTAAAAAACATTAGAGTTGTTTCCAGAATGAGGGTATTGTATAGGATTACAGCATATCCCAGGGATTTAAACTCAAATCAAGATTAGAATGCACATAATTCTTGCTTGGTTTAAAGGGTGTAAATAGTGATACATGTGCAAGGTGTACAGAAGTCTTGGTAGACAAATGTCTCTCCTTCCAGGATTATCTAGAGTCATTTAGGGTTACTTCTGTTGCTGAAATCTTGAAAGGTTTCCAAGGCACAAGAGCATTAACAGAAGAATTCTTTGGAGATTTTCTGACAGTATTCTGTGGTAGCAGTCTACTTTGGATTCACAAGAGTCAAGGTCATTTCTCAAGTGATTTATCAAGAACCAATATTATAAATGACAAATTCTTTCACTAAAGATCACATTCAAAATTTTCCTATAATAATGTAATTCTCACTCTCATTCCAATTACCTTTCTTCTTTTTTTTTTTAATTTTTTATTTCTTTTCAGCGTAACAGTATTCATTGTTTTTGTACCACTCCCAGTGCTCCATGCAATCTGTGCCCTCTCCAATACCCACCACCTGGTTCCCCCAACCTCCCACCCTCCCGCCCCTTCAAAATCCTCAGATTGTTTTTAAGAGTCCATAGTCTCTCATGGTTCACCTCCCCTTCCAATTTCCCTCAACTCCCTTCTCCTCTCCATCTCCCCTTGTCCTCCATGCTATTTGTAATTGCCTTTCTTGAGAGGAAAAGAAAGGAATGGAAGGTGTGAGGCATGCACATAAGCACTTATAGAAGTATCCTCTGGATGTGCGTGTCATCCATCATTGATGTACCACTGAGAAATAGGTTGAGAAATAGTATTGCAAGGTTTGTCTTGAAGACCTTGCTTCCTTTCAAACAACATGAATTTTGGTGGCACACGTTTTCTTCCTGCCTTGGTGCTGGCTGTGAAAGGTGGCTTTTCCATGGTACTCCAAGCATGTAGCTAGTCATCTTTCTATGAAGAAGAATTATGCCTGTGAACAAAGATAGAATGCCAGCCCCAATCCTCTTGCTCTTTACTTTATCAAAAAATATGGTAGGCTTTTGAGGTACTAAGCAAGTGGACTAGGTTAGTGGAAGAACAAAGGTGCAGAATTTGTCTTATGGAGAACTACGGCCTCAATCAGATCAGTTGGGCTTTGGGCAAGGGTATGATGACAAAGGCACACTCTGAATCTGTATGAATGTCCTCCAACATAGAGAAGTGGAAATTGCACTGGCATGAGTACACTATATAGTATATCTTATAAGTTCATTACAGTCCTTGACTCTTAAAAAATGGTTTAATATTCAACATGTTCACTCTTTTAAAGTAAAGCAATTTTCCTATCTAGGAAAATTAAAAATTAGAGTATTTAAAATTATAGAATAAATTGACAAACTTTGAGATTCAGATTTGTAATGGCTTCTAGAGATATTCTAGTTCAGGACTTTCATTTTTAAAGTGGAAGAAGAAAAAGATCCAGAGAGGTGGATAAACTATAAGATTTTAGTTAGAGGGGCACCTGGGTGGCTCAGTGGGTTAAAGCCGCTGCCTTTGGCTTGGGTCATGACTCCCAGAGTTCTGGGATCGAGCCCCATATCTGGTTCTTTGCTCGGCAGGGAGCCTGCTTCCTTCTGTCTCTCTGCCTACTTGTGATCTCTGTCTGTTAAATAAATAAATAAAATCTTAAAAAAAAAAAGATTTTAGTTAGCAGATTGAAACTTTGACTGTCCATCTCAGGCAAATGCTCTTTCTTTCCATTGTCCTACTATTCCTAGTTGGCACGGTTTAATGATGTTAAAACTTTACTCATATTTACACAAAAAGTTCCAAATTAGTAAATTTCACTAGTGAGCAAATGTCAAATACAAGTTTCAATTTTGTTGTTAGAACAAAAGTAGGGACACCTGGGTGGCTCAGTCAGTTAAGCATCTCCTTTTGGCTTGGGTCATGATCTCAGATCTAGCTCTGCTTCTCCCTCTCCCCCTCCTCCTGCTCATCCTCTCTCCTTCTCTCCCTTTCTCTCTCTCAAATAAATAAATACACTTTTTTAATACTAAAAAAAAAAAGCAGACTATCTAGATTTAATTTGCCTGGTATCATTCATATGTCAATCTACCAAAATAAATGAAGTGTTACTATGAAATATGTTATAGCAACAACCTCAGGGTCTTAAAAAATATGCATATTTCCTATCTAGGTTGAAAGAGTAATCTCCAAAGGCAAGCTATTTCAAGTTTAAGGAAACACAGTATAAACAACCCACCGTGATTGCTATAATTTAATTTCAAAGCAAAGGTTGACAAGGAACATACAAATCTTGATTTCTTAAAGTTAGCACTGGTGTTACTCTACAAAGCTTGCTCACAAACCTTTCCAGTTTACCTTCGGTGACCTTTGGAGTTATGTGCTTGATAATTAAGTTGAAGAAATTTTAAAGCAACAAGATGGATTTCCTGAACAAAATCTGTACTTCAAAATAGATATTTTCAGTAACAAATAGTGCAAAATATTATTATATATATTATAGTAAAATAACAAAATATTATTATTATATACATTCTGATGAGAGAGTTTAGAGTAGTAGTTAAAAGCATGAGCTTTGGAGCCATACAGATGCAGGTTCAAATCCCAGCTGTGTCACTTACTATAGTTACTTACAATTCTCTCACTTACTGGTGTGAATTTGAGTGTGTTTCTTTATTTCTCTGAGCCTCAGCTTCCTGAAAAGTATATTAGGGTTTGAGATTGCTACTTCCTGTTTGGTTGTAAGAGTTAAATTAAACAAATCTAAGTAATATGGTACTTCTGCTGTATCTAGGAACACTTCAGATACTTAAGATGCTAAGTGCATGGGTATCTCACTGGAACACCTATGATTCCTTGTTATTACTTGATTCTTCACTTTTTCTGGTCATTATCACTAGGATAAACTTTCTACTTCTGCTTCAGAATTTGGTTCTATATTAAAAAAAAAAAAAACAACAACTCAGGGCTATTTGTACTGAAAAACTGCACCTTACATAAATCAGACACTATTTTTGTGCTTCAATATTCAAATGACATTTTTCCCACCCCCAACCCCTGCCATGTAGCTCATGTGTGCAACAATGTTTCATCCATATAACATCCACATAACATCCATAATAAAACATGGAGTGTAAATAATAGGGATAAAGAAACTGACCTCCTTCAGCTGAGCAGATAACCACAATCTGACTGAAAGGTCCATCTCCTTTATTGTTATAAACACCAACCTTCACTTCGAAGGGAGTAAGAGGAGGAACACTTTCATCTCGATAAATGAATTTTGAAGCTTCAGAGGATGTCACCATTTTTTCCTTCCAGCCACGTGTTCCATTGGGCCTGAAAGCCACAATATAGCCGAAGCCTTCCCCATTCTGAAATTCTTCAGATACTGGCTAAAGAAGAAAAATACAATTAATGATCAGCAAATTAACTGATTAAAACAGCCACTTCTCCCAAAATTTATTTTTTCTTTTTAAATAATGGATAACCAGAGAAATGGAGATTTTCAAATCTGTAATGCTACACTGGAAGACAATCACTTAGTATAGAAAAATCACTTAGTAGTCTTTGGAAGCTTAAAAGGAGTTAAAAGCAAAAGATAAAAACTTAAATAATATCAGTTGGTATTTAAGAATAGTATCAAGGGTCCTGAAAACTCTTGGAGTGAAACAAATTTAAACCTGTTAGTCATGTATATGAAATGAACCTTCCACACTAGAATTTAGCATGTTGGGGAAAACTGTCATATGGTCTGGTGGTCAGAAAAATCTGTTGCTGGAAATGCTCTGCAGAGTCCTTTGTGCAGAAAAACAGGAACTATTAATGTAAGACCTTCTTTATGGTATTTTCTTTTTCATTTGCTTTTGTGCTTTATTAATGTGAAAAATCAGAAAAGAATATTTGTTCAAGTAATTGTTATACTATCTGCTTATATTTAAATTTGTTAAACAGGCATAAACACCATAGAAAGGAGTATTTATGATTGACTAGTTAGTTAAAGGAGCAGTCACCAGCCACTTCCTAGCATAATGCTTGACACATAGATACCAAATATATATTTGTTGAAACATGTTTTTTTCTTCTTTTGAATTTTGATTTGAGGAAAAACTGTATTGAGTAGAGAAAGAGAGACAAAGCTTATTATATCAAAGTTTTATAGACTAAATGTTTTTGTCCCCCTAAAATTCATATAATGATATCTTAACCCCCAATGTGATGGTATTAAGAGGTGAAGATTTTGGTAGGTTATTAGATTATGAGGGCGGAGCACTTAGGAATGGGAGTAGTACCCCTCTTGCCCCTCTGCCAGTGAGAAAATGGCCCTCTGTTAGGCAGAGAGCAGGCTATCACCAGACTGGAATCCGCTGGTGACTTGATTTTAAATTTCCAGGCTCTGAACAGTAAGAAATATTTTTCTGTCATTCATAACTCACCCCCAGTCTATGGTATTCTTATTTTAGCATTGGGTCTAAGACATGAAGCTGAAAGATAAGGAAGTTTCTTAAACTCATTTAAAGAGAAATTATTCAATCTCTCTGTACCAAGTACAGATCCTATATATGTAGCCTTATTTTCTAAGGAATCAACAAGTCTGACAACTGAGTACAGGCATCCTTACCTCCCAGGCTATGACTAACTCATGCCTTCTTCCACTTCTTCCACTTACGTTGGTGGGTGCTGTCTTTGGAACTGTAAATGAAAAATGGGCTAAAGTGAGGACAATAAATAGATGTTTAATTTAAGAGAATATGTAAGAACACATTATGACCCTATTTGGTCTTAAAAATCCCAAAACAATCAATCAGAATTGAAGTTACAGTGGCCATATTCAATATTAATTAAAACAAAATGTTTGTGACAGATACCCTGTTTTCAAATCTGTATAGGAGAGTTTGATACATATTTTTCATGGCAACATAATACATTATCAAACCAGTCGCCTGGTGAATGCTCTGTGGTAGTAAAGTTGAAATCTCAATAACACTAAAGTTAAGGACATCTACTAATGATTAAATTTCATTTTACAAATTTTCTCCTTTCTGATGATGTGACTCTTCCATGGCCTCAGGGCTTGCAGAACTCTGAGAAAGTCTATGGGTTGACTTACTACTTACTGCTTTACCAGAACCCGCAGGAAGTTCCAGTTTAAAGAAAAGACAACAGTTCCACAGAGTGAGAACCTATTTAAATAAATAAACATTAAAAAAATAAAAAAAAACTATCAAGAATGGATCTTTTGGGGTGTCTGGGTGACTCAGTGGGTTAAAAGCCTCTGCCTTCGGCTCAGGTCATGATGCCAGGGTCTTAAGATTGAGCCCTACATTGGGCTCTGTGCTCTATGGGGAGCCTGCTTCCTCCTCTCTCTCTGCCTGCCTCTCAAATAACTAAATAAAATATTAAAAAAAAAAAGAATGGAACTCTTTGTAACCCACAAAATACATAAGCACCCAGTGAAACTTTTTCAAATGAGTAACTATTAAAAGAATAAATGTCTCAAAGGAATAAATTTCTCCTTCATTGCACCAAAACACAAAATCTGCAGTTGAAAGGGAACATTTTCAAAGGAAGAACTGTTAAATGAAGACCATTAAAAGAAATCATTTTCCAGGCTATGAGTCTGCATTAACAATTTTACACTTCAGCGTTGCCTTTATGTCCTTGCATATAGTTTTTAAGTGATATTTATATACTCACAAGCAATAAATTCACTCCTATATATTACCTACTTGGATGAAAGGCTATTAATTACTGGTAGATATTCAAAGCATATACAGCATTTTATGTACCAGAAAAACTGATGTGGAATTTATATTCCACGAGAAAGGAAAAAAAAAAGTGCTCTTCGCAAAATGAAGGAGGTGGGAGAGAAAAGTCTGTGAATATATATAATTGGCTCCACTGAAATAAAAATGTTTATTCACCAGGCTCCAAATTTCAGTGTCTTTGGGCACTTTTCTTCATGGATATGAGTTCTTGTCTTGCTCATGCACATGTGGAAGGATATATATATATACAGACACATGTATATATGTATATACATATATATGTGTATATACACATATATATTAAATATATATAAATTATTTATATGTGGAGTACACTCATGCACATGTAGAAGGAGATTATATATATGTATATGTATATGTATATATATGTGTATATATATGATTATTTACATGCGGAGTTCACATGCGGAGTTCACTGTAAGGAATTTTCTCAGAATTAAATGGAATTAGATACCCCTTAGTCTGTCATCTCAAGACATCACAAGAAATTCAACTGAGAAAAAAAAATGATACTATTAGAACAATAACAGTGAATATGACCTGATTTATATAAAAAGTAAGTAAATCACTTATTAACTTGTTTTTTTATTAGCCATAGTTATTGCTGAATATAACAACATATGACATCCCAGTTTGTTGACACCATGTCCTCAAACCACTGTTATAAATAATTCAAGTTCTAAATTTATTTTCTGGTCCATGCTATAGGTAAGGTACACAGGAGTGGAGCTGGTTTAACTGTATGCATAAAAGAACAGGGATCTAAGGATCCAAATATCCCTTCAGTGGGTGCAGTGGGTGATCTCTGAGATCTGAGTTGTTATCATTAATGCATGGTCAAACAAATAGATAAGCATGTTAATTTGTTGATATGATATGACTATGGCTTATCATAGTACCATTTGTTTGTAGAAAAAAAAAGGAACACTCATGCATGCACACTTCATGTTCATCTCTGATAACTGACAGTTAAATAATATTATACATAGTATCTACCACAGCCACCTACTTCATCTATTACATTGAAATCACTGTTTAGTCCCTAAACTTAGGATTTTGAATCTTTTTCTTTGAGGATATTTTCCCTATGATCATGGATGTTGTGGAGAGACTAGGCACTGAAGACTACTTTCTCTTTTGTTCAGCTGTCAAACATCACCTCAAAAGAGGATGTATGGAAACTTTAACTTAAAAGCTGGAGAGTAGGCTGTATTCTCTCTAGTTGAATATTTCTTTTCTTTTTTTTTTTTTTTTAAAGATTTTACTTATTTATTTGACAGAGAGAGACCACAAGTAGGCAGAGAGGCAGGCAGAGAGAGAGAGGAGGAAGCAGGCTCCCTGCTGAGCAGAGAGCCCGATGCAGGGCTCGATCCCAGGACCCTGAGATCATGACCTGAGCCGAAGGCAGCGGCGTAACCCACTGAGCCACCCAGGCGCCCCTAGTTGAATATTTCTTGAAGGTCATTTAAAAAATAAGGCTAGAATAAAATACAAATAAATGACTATTTAAAGTTGATTTTTTTCTTCTGAAGCTTTGGTAATATTGTTCCACAATCCATTAATGCTTTTATTTTTTAGAAAACATATTTAGATTTTTCAAAAATTTTAACTTTTTTAAATAAAAAAGTGAAAAGACACTAGTAAAAAATTTGGTGAAAATTTCTACTTAAAGGAGAAAGAAAGCAAAATAACACTTTCTACAGTGTGATTTGCTTTCCTGTGGGTAATTTCATCATTGAAGTATCCACAAATGATCCAGATTAGAAAATTTATTTTATTATTTGAAAGTAGTCTTTGAAGTTTTCCTTTTGCTGCTAAATTATTTTCAAGGAAGATAGCCCATATCAATTTAATGTAATATTTAGCCATAAATAAAGACATTCTGTTAAGTGAAATAAGCCAGACAAAGAAGGACAAATACTATATGATCTCACTTACATGTAGGATCTAAAAAAATGGAACTACTAGAAACAGAATAGATTTATGGTTGCCAGAGGTGGTGGATGGTGGGTAATGGAAATGGGTGAAGATGGTCAAAAGATACAAACTACCAGTTACAAGATAAATAAGGTCTGGGTATGTAGTATATAGTTAACAATTCTGCATTATCTATTTGAAAGTGGCTGAAAGAATAGATCTTAAAACTTCTTATCACAAGGGAAAAAATATAATGATGTGAGGTGATAGATGTTAAATAAACTTACTCTGGAATCATGTCACAATATATACATGTTGTATATCCTTAAACTGATAAAGTGTTATATGTCAACAATATCTCAATAAAATTAGAAAAGAAAGCAAGAAAAAAAAAAGAAATATTAAGACTTTAATAACTGGGCACCAGACATTGTGTTTTGTTATCAGGATCACAATGTTTGTATTAGGTACTCCTAATTGTCTTAAATTTCCCAATTTCATGTAGATGATCAATGGAACCTATATTCATTCATTTATTTTTCAAGTTATCGCTGCAGTCGCAATTTCAGAGTCCACTGATTTTAATTATATCCTTTTATTTATAAAACAACATATTCAAGGTATGTAGGGATTTGACTTAATCTTTCAGTGCATTTGTGGTATAAAAGTTCTATAATTCTTGTTAGAACCATGAAATTAATATAATCAAACATCTGATAAATGCTTTTATTGAGTTCAGAGAAATACATATTTATTGAAAAACTAAATATATTTTCAATATAATTAATGAAAACCTGATTTAGAATTAAACAGCTAGATACTTTTTTCCTTTGGTTGGCTACTGATAGATGTCATCAGCTTATTAGCTCAGAGAATCAAGTTTACATGCATGATTAGTGGATTAAAGTCAGACTCTTCCGAGTTTCTTTCTGAGCAATGCTGTTCCATAAATGGATAATATTATTAACACTTTTTTCACAAGCTGTAAATGCCTTGCTATTTTGGGCCTTATTTGGCATGTTGAAATGTAAACTATTGTCTCTTTCAACCTTATGCATTGGAAATACTATAAACAGAGTGATCAAGCTATAGTAACTTAGTTTAAGCATGCATGACTTTAAGCCTGAATCTCAAAGGACTCAAAATATAATAGTTTGAACAAAGTCAATCGCTAACAACATACCTTAATTTGCATTAAACTAAAAAAAGACAGGATGAAATTATTTACAAACTCTTTTTTCCTGAAAAACTTCTGTTATCTAATACTGTGGATGTTTATGCAGCTTATTTAATAATACAGCTTTCTTAGACACCTAGGAGAGCACATGTATTTTAAGAGTTTAATGATAATCCAGCAACTGTTTGAAAAGAAAGTTGCAAAAGTATAGGAAGAAGAAAGGGAGTTTGTTTATACAATAATGGTGGGAGTTAAGAGGGAAATTAAAACAATTCTTACCTGAATTGACATATGTAGCACACAAACATTTCAGTTAACTGATTATTATTTAAGTTCATTTTATACAGTTGGTTAAGTTTAAAGAATATCCAAAACAAAAAGTAGCAGTGGCATTTTCTAAAGAGTTCAAATAATGCTTTTACACCTATTAGTAGGATAGATAAGGTGATATGCACAAATTGAAATGTGTTTTTGTGGGAGTGAGTAAGGTCTGGGCTTGGGTTTCAGTCCTACCATTCCAGCTAAACTGGTTAGCTGAAAATATTTCTTTACTTTGTTGTCTTTCACAAAGATATAGCCTACTTTTTAAAGTTATTTTTCAAAATTATTTATTACGATGCCTGGAACTATAATTTATAAATATTACCTAATGCTATCATCTACTTAGATTTCAAAAAGAGAAAATGGTGAAGTCTTCTATGATAAACACTAGGTTTATTTTCTATGATACACATTAGTTAAAGTTCAACATATGTAATCTTGAAAGAGATTATCCCCTTGAAAATATGGATAATATTGCTTTGATAGTACCATGGTAATTACACTTCAGTTTTGGCTCAGCTTGTTTAAATTTGGAAACCTAGGCAATATAGCAGTTTTGATTTACAAAAGAGGTTATTTTAGGAAATATAAGATTTCTCTGATTTGTGGGTTTTCTTTTTTTTTAAATTAAATTTAATTTTTTTCCATTTATTTATTTTCAGCATAACAGTATCATTATTTTTTCACCACACCCAGTGCTCCATGCAATCCGTGCCCTCTATAATACCCACCACCTGGTACTCCAACCTCCCACCGCCCCCGCCACTTCAAATCCCTCAGATTGTTTTTCAGAGTCCATAGTCTCTTATGATTCACCTCCCCTTCCAATTTACCCCAACAATTTTCTAATAAATGGCAATAAAAAGTACAGGAAGTTTATATATACAATAAATGGTGTTTACCTCAACCTATATTCTCTTAGCTTTATTTATATGAGTTCACAAGAAATTAGAAGCCGAGGATGGGTAAAATAACCTTCAAATGAGATTTGTTGATGCATGTGGTAAAAAAAAAAAAAAAAAAGGAAAAAGCAAGAGGAAGAAGGGAGGAGGGAAGGCAGGTAACTTGAAATCACTGTCTTTGATAGAAATATAGAATTCCAACTTTACCTCTTAACTGGTAACCTTGTGCAAGTTTTTAAACTTTCTAATTCTGCTTTCTCATCTGTAAAATGAGGATAAACACTTCTTGCTTTAGAGGGTTTATGTGGCAAATAAATGATGTAATAAAGGGCAAGTACTTAGCATAGAGCCTGGAACATGGTTCATGATTTATCACTGGTTTATGGTATTATGGGGAACTAAGAAGATATGAAAAGTCATACTTGAGTGTCTCATATTCACTCCTGAGTTGATAACCTTGCATCACACTTTTATCTTTCATGCTCAAGTCTTCTACTGTTCTTCCATCACTTAACTATTAATCAAAAAAGACATCCCTAAAAATTAGCCACATTTCTTTTATAAAGGCTTTTGTAAAATTGCCATCTCTGCCTGCAAAATGCCTCTGAAAATGGAGACAATTTCTTGAATATATTTTGTAGAAAAGATTTACCTGGACCAAAGGAGCTTCATGATTTAAAAATACTGTCTGCTTAGTTTAGTAGTACTTTCTTTTAGATTTTCTCAATTATTTCAGCTGAATGCTTAATTTTTAATATAATATTTTCTTAGAAACATATACTGGAGATACTTTTTAAAACCCTATAGCTTTCTGTCTTTTCTCTGCACACATCAGTGCCTGACAACAGTGGATTCTCTAATCGTCCTCTATAAATAATTTTTGACCTCTATAAATAAATTTTGGCCTTCAAAATCCCATTAATTAATTAATTAATTAATTAATCAATTAATTTTTGACCTCTATAAATAAATTTTGACCTTCAAAATCCCATTAAATGCTATTTACAAGGCCAACACACATAACCCCAGAGAAAACAAATTCAACCTTATTTTATTTTATTTTTTTCAACATTATTTTATATTACAGAAGTATTTTATTGTGTTCCTTTCAAAATTTTTGAACTCAGTGAAGTTTCCTGAGCAATTATCAGGGACAAGAACTTTGAAGATGCAAATAGGAACAAACCAAGATCCTTTCAGAAGTAAGGAGATAATATACAGTGAAAGAAACTAATAGAAAATTAAATGAGACTTCTGGACTTGAGATTAGTCAGACGTAACCTTAACTGCTAATGTGAAGTTGGTTGGACAAAACCACAGAACTGGTAAGATCAGAAAAACCAAATTTTAGGATCCTTTTTCATTTTCCCCCTCTAGCTCATATACATAGGATTTTAGCATAAGGAAGGTTTTGGAAGAAGGCTGTCAGCTTAGTAGATGAATGTGCTGTGGCATCTCCTTCCATCATTAGCTGTTGGTAGAAGAGAAATGTGTGTGCCATTTCCCTCTCATGCTACGTGAGAAGAGGAGAGAACACTGCTGCGGAGAGTACAGATTCTTATTTCTTACACTGTGGCTGAACGCTGTTGAACTTCAAAATTTTGTAATATGACCCAGTCCCATGCTCTATCACTGAGCAGAGACCAAAGTAGCTCTTGAGAATATCTTTGAGAACACAGAATTTGGCAAGTCAGAAATGTGATTACTGTGGGGCAAGTGGATATTATGGAAGGTAAGTTTTTTTTTTTTTTATTTTTTATTTATTTATTTATTTATTTATTTTTTATTTTTTATTTTTTTTTAATTTTTTATTTTTGATAAACATATAGAGGAAGTGGTGATACAACATGGAGGCTTAAGTGGGTAGAAGAAGAATAAATGGAAGGTAAGTTTAAATAGGCTTGTTGAGATGACATCCAATTAAGCTGTCTGCTAGTGGACAGGATAGTCTCCAAAGAATCCAATGTATCCTGTAAGAGAAAGAAGCAGTGTGTGGACAAACGCTGTCACATATTACACTCAACATCCATAGGTGTATTACAAATTGTACCACCTAATTATGTTTTCTTCTTCTTATCTGGCCTGGAAAGTGCCTGAAACAGCAGCTTGAGATTGAGGGAATAAAAAGAAGAAAGAAAAGACAAATTGTAGCTCTTGGGTCAACCCTTTGGGATAGAGGAAGAGAGACATGGAGATGGATGTGAGATTCAAGTTCTTATTTAAATGAAAATAGACGTTTTTAATACTTGAAAATGAGACTTCACCAATACTGAAAAGTACCTTGGAAATTTTATCTATCTATCTATCTATATGCATATCTATATATCTATATCTATATCCATATCTATATCTATCTATATCAAATATATATATATATATATATATAAAATTTGGGACTAAAGTCCGAGATCAGATGAAGCATAATGGAAAGCAATGATGGGAGAAGAATACAACTATTTTCTGCTTAAATTCTATAGAGTTCAGTCTATATAATAAACTATTTACATAACTATGATAGTGCAGAAAGTGCTAAGGGGCCAGGAAAGATTTTTATCTGATTGTCTACTTGACACTCCTATTTATCTGGTCAACCATTTATTTATTAAGTATAGAAAAAATATTTTGTCTTATGTGTCCTAAAGTATGTGTGTGTCATTTTCCATTTCAGAGTCAAAAAAGAATGGTGGATCAGATGTTAAGCAACTGGAATGCTATATGAATGTGGAACATATTTTTTAAGCAAGTTCTTTCATTTGACACTTATTTTTTTCTGCTCCTTTGTCTTGTCTACGCTATAAGCAAAGCAAATAACCACATGTTGGGACAATAATCACTTATAAACTGATACCTGTCTAGATAACAAATACAGCATGATATACTAAACAGAGATGGAGACAGAGATTTAGAGAAGAGGCATGTTCTGTACTTTGCACCACATTCTGAAAGGCTTTCTTGACTTCCAAGCCATCAGGTGGGCTTGCTGGTACACAGACTGCAGCAGAGACTTCTCAATATGATGGCATATTGGAGGAGCCAGATGCAAGCCAAGAGATCGGGTGACTCTTACTATATCAACAAAATGATGTTTAACCTGAAAGTATTTCCTCAATATGAAAAAATGACATGCATGATTACTATTATTTAAATTTCCATTGAACAAAGAAATAATATTTAAATACATGATGATGATGATGATGATGATGATAAATGGCTAATAGTAAGCATCTATGATGTGCCAGGTACTATGCTAAGTTCTTTGCATGCATTATATTATTTAATAGAACAAGGCAATGGAGTAGGTTGTGATTCTGTCTCCATTTTATAAGTGAGAAAATTGAGCCTTGAGCAAGGTATATATCTTACCTACATTTACTGCTAGTAAACAGCCCAGAACATTAATCCAGATCTCCTAATTCCAAAACTCAAACTCCTAATTACAGGTTGAAGAAAGAACCTTCTTTTCTCTCATTCTTTTGTTATCAATCTCTTTATTTCATCATAATTTGAAAATAAAGAACTACAAATATTGAGATTTATATCCAATGCTTTGATAATAATAGACATTTTATATTGCAGAGAAAAGCAAACCTTTTTAGATAATAGGTTACATCATTTAACTCTTATATCCTTTTCATTTATTTTTCAACAATTAGTGTTATAAAATACACAATTAATGAGGCACTTGAGTGGCTCAGTCAACTCAGCATCTGACTCTTGATTTTGGCTCAGGTCATGTTCCCAGTGCTGTGAGATCAAGTTCCCTGTCAGGCTCCACACTCTATGCAGAATCTTCTTGAGAGTCTCTCTCTACCTATCTCTCTGCCCACTCCCCCATGCACATACATGCTTTCTTGTTCTCAAACAAACAAATAAATAAATAAATAAAATCTTAAAAAAATTAAATGCATAATTTATGGAACATTAAAGTTCAATTAAGTGAAAGAATTACTGTTGTATCAGTTTTACACATTTTTCCGTTTCTATTATCATGTGTATTTCAAATTCATTTCCCAAGACATGATTTTTTTTTCTTTTTAAATAATAAAACATTTCCACTACTCATCCCCAAATTTTATACTGGTTTGATAATAGTAACACATTTCCAAAACTAAACACAGTTTATATCTATCTATCACCTATCATCTATCTATCTATCTATCATCTATCTATATCTATCAACTAACTAAAACTTGTAAGAAAATTGTACTACAAATAAATAAATAAATAAATGAATGTACATTGAAGTACAAAAATATGTATATTATTACTTTGATATTCTAATAATAAGGGACTAGATCAAACCAATTTATTTTATACTTATTGACTGCTAGGGGTATTTTGATGACTGTAAAATTCAAAATATACCCTTGAGTAAAATTCAAAATATACCCTAGAGTAAACTGCAAAAAAAATAAACTTTTTGGTGTGTGGGAGAGAAACAACATTAAAGTAAAATTGCTTTACTAAACCTGCCCTGGGATTTAGAATATTCTAGTAAATATGGGAATTTTAAAGGAACATAAAACTTTCAACTCAGTATCTTGAATGTGACATCTTTTCTCTTTCAAGTAGCTCTGTTGATTTTCAGAGATTAGTTCATCCATTAGAACTGCATCATCTTTTAAAATACAGGACATGTACTTAAAAGAGGCAGAGTATGTCACTTGAGAAGACATCTCAGGATTTTTGTATCCCTTTTAATCTGTGCCACCTAACAAAACAGGCACAAAAATCAACACTTGTTTCAACACCATTAGCAGCTCTATCCCTTTGTGGTACCAAAGCAAAAGAAGCATAAAGTAGGCAGTATAAACCTTCCTCAACTAACTTTCAAGGGGAGTGTTTTGTGCATTTGTCATGCTATTTCTTTTCTCTTCCATGAGATTTTAGTGGACTAAAGTATGCCATGTATATAGAACTTATGATAAAATGGAGAGGCAAGAACTATGTGATTGAGGTAATTGCCTGAAGAGATGAGGGACAACTCTTTCAGAATGTATCATCTGAATGCAATTTAGCATAAAAATAGAACTGTTTTGCTATAGTCTTTTTTAATAATACAAGGAGATTTATATTAGAAAAAGTCCAAGAAGATTATTCATCTCAAACGGATTATTTATTTTCAAAATGAATATTTATAGAGAGACTCTGAATTAGGCATAGTCTTTGCCTTTGTTTAAACACAATTAACAATATGCAAAATAAGGCAGTTCTTTTTAGAAAATATATGAGCGTAAGTACTAATATTGGCAGTCATTTCAATATCTGCATAGTGAGTACATAAAATGAGGAATGACTAACCTGTTATACTCTTAATTAGTGAACACCTGTACACAATGAAAGCATGGCTGATTTATGAATGCATGAAAATCTAACCAGGCAATTAATGTTCAATTTAAAATTCACACTATTGAAAAAGTAGCAGAAAGAACAACTTGTACTAGGCAAATCACAAAAGCAGAAAAGTTACATTTTCTGTGAATGAATCATTTCCAACATATTTAGGCTACTTTATCTTTTATTATCTTGGTTGCTTAATTTTTATATAGAAATAATCTGAACGTCTTTTGTAGAGCTATTCCAACTTAGTGTAGTAATAACCATTTGGTATTTTTTTTCTCCCTTTTTAAAAAAAGGTCAGACCTGGTGTGTTTTGGAGAAAGAATCAAATATTTCTGTAGTTTATTTTAATTATTGTAAGCTTTGTTCAATTTGTAAGAAGTCACAAATCACATTTTTTGGTCCAATTCTATAACTATAATACAAAAGGGACAGTTAGTTGTTAGTCTTCTATGTATATGTATCTCTCACCTGGGTACTGGTTGGGTAAGAGCATATGAAGGTAAAAAAGAAATGTTCTCTTCTAATCTTTCAATAAAATCACACACCAGTGCCAGACACTGCTCTAGGTGCTAAGGACAGAAGACTAAAAAGTTAGATACAAATCCTCATTCTAAGTGCACTTATATTCTAATGATTATTGAAATTCGTATGTTTTCATGGAGTGTAAAAATATTAAAATTTGATTTTCCCCTGCCTGTATCTGCAATATATACCCATTTCTCTATTTTCAGATCATTTTCATCAATTTTTTTAATAAAAAAATAATTTTTTAAAAATTTCTTTTCAGCGTAACAGAATTCATTGTTTTTGCAACACACCCAGTGCTCCATGCTATACATGCCCTCCTTAATACCCACTACCTGGCTCCCCCAACCTCCCACCCCCTGCCCCTTCAAAACCCTCAGGTTGTTTTTCAGAGTCCATAGTCTCTCATGGTTCATCTCCCCTTCTAATTTCCCTCAATTCCCTTTTCCTCTCCATCTCCCTATCTCCTCCATGTTATTTGTTATGCTCCACAAATAAGTGAAACCATGTGATAATTGACTCTCTCTGCTTGGCTTATTTCACTCAGCATAATCTTTTCCAGTCCTGTCCATGTTGCTACAAAAGTTGGGTATTCATCCTCTCTGATGGAGGCCTAACACTCCATAGTGTATATGGACCACATCTTCCGTATCCATTCGTCCGTTGAAGGGCATCTTGGTTCTTTCCACAGTTTGGCAGCTGTGGCCATTGCTGCTATAAACATTGGGCTACAGATGGCCCTTCTTTTCACTACATCTGTATCTTTAGGGTAAATACCCAGTAGTGCAATTGCAGGGTCATAGTGAAGTTCTATTTTTAATTTCTTAAGGAATCTCCACACTGTTTGCCAAAGTGGCTGCACCAACTTGCATTTCCACCAACAGTGTAAGAGGGTTCCCCTTTCTCCACATCCTCTCCAACACACGGTGTTTCCTGTCTTGCTAATTTTGGCCATTCTAACTGGTGTAAGGTGTTATCTCAATGTGGTTTTAATTTGAATCTACCTGATGGCTAGTGATGATGAACATTTTTTTATTTGTCTGATAGCCATTTGTATGTCCTCATTGGAGAAGTGTCTGTTCATGTCTTCTGCCCATTTTTTGATATGATTATCTGTTTTGTGTGTGTTGAGTTTGAGAAGTTCTTTATAGATCCTTGATATCAACCTTTTGTCTGTACTGTCATTTGCGAGTATCCTCTCCCATTCCGTGGGTTGCCTTTTTGTTTTGTTGACTGTTTTCATCAATATTATTGATGTTTGTGTTTGCCTAAGCTAATGTTCTATTGCACACCTTTTAATATGCAATTTCATAAGGACATAAGAGATAAATTACAGTAAAATTTTGTTCAAAGTAGTCAAAAAGTTTACTAAATTTTTTCCTTTCTTTTTTTCCAGATGCTGGGCAAGATATTTTAAAATACATTTTTATTTTATTTTATTAATTTAATTTAATTTTAAAATTTAATTTAATTTTATTTTTTTCAGTGTTCCAAAGTTCATTGTTTATGCACCACACCCAGTGCTCCTCCTATCACTAGGCTCACCCAACCCCCCCTCCTTTCCAAAACCCTCAGTTGTTTCTCAGAATCCACAGTCTCTCCTGATTTGTCTCCCCTCCGATTTCTCCCAACTCACTTCTCTTCTCCATCTCCCAATGTTTTCCATGTTATTCCTTATGCTCCACAAGTAAGTTAAACTGTATGATAATTGACTCTCTCTGCTTGACTTATTTCACTAAGCATAATCTCTTCCAGTCCTGCCTATATAGATACAAAAGTTGGGTATTCAACATTTCTGATGGAGGCATAATACTCCATTGTATATATGGACCATATCTTCTTTAGCCATTTGTCTGTTGAAGGGCACCTTGGCTCTTTCCACAGTTTGGTGACTGTGGCCACTGCTACTATGAACATTGGGGTACAAGTGGCCTATCTTTTCACTACATCTGTATCTTTGGGGTAAATATCCAGGAGTGCAATTGCAGGGTCATAGGGTAGCTCTATTTTTAATTTCTTAAGGAATCTCCACACTATTTTCCAAAGTGACTGCACCAACTTCCTTTCCCATGAGCAGTGTAAGAAGGTTTCCTTTTTTCCACATCTCCTCCAACACTTGTTTCCCATCTTGTTGGTTTTGGCCATTCTAACCGGTGTAGGGTGGTATCTCAATGTGGTTTTAATTTGAATCTTCCTGATGGCTAGCAATGATGAACATTTTTTCATGTGTCTGTTAGCCATTTGTATGTCTTCTTTGGAGAGTGTCTGTTCATTTCTTCTGTCCATTTTTTGACATGACTATCTGATTTGTGTGTGTTGAATTTGAGGAGTTCTTCATAGATCTTGGATATCAGCCCTTTATCTGTAGTGTCATTTGTGAATATCTTCTCCCATTCTGTGGGTTGCCTCTTTATTTTGACTGTATCCTTTTCTGTGCAGAAGCCTTTGATCTTGATGGAGTCCCGAAAGTTCACTTTCCCTTTTGTTTCCTTTGCCTTTGAAGACATGTCTTGAATGAAGTTGCCGTAGCTGATGTTGAAGAGGTTTCTGCTTATGATTTCCTCTAGGATTTTGATAGATTCCTGCCTCACATTGAGGACTTTCATCCATTTTGAATTTATCTTTGTGTATGGTGTAAGAGAATGGTCAAGTTTCATTCTTCTACTAATAGCTGTCCAATTTTCCTAGCAACATTTATTGAAGAGACTGTCTTTTTTCCACTGTATATTTTCCCCTGCTTTGTTGAAGATTATTTGACCATAGAGTCACTACTCTGTTCCATTGGTCAATGTGTCTGTTTTTGTGCCAGTACCATGCTGTCTTGTAGCGTTGTAGTAAAGCTTGAGATCAGGCAATGTGATGCCCCCAGCTTTGTTTTTCCTTTTCAACATTTCCTTAGAAATTTGGGGTCCCTTCTGATTCCATATAAATTTTAGGATTGTTTGTTCCAGCTCTTTTAAAATTCCTGGTGGAGGGGCGCCTGGGTGGCTCAGTGGGTTAAGCCACTGCCTTCGGCTCAGGTCATGATCTCAGGGTCCTGGGATCGAGTCCCGAATCGGGCTCTCTGCTCGGCAGGGAGTCTGCTTCCCTCTCTCTCTCTCTCTGCCTGCCTCTCCATCTGCTTGTGATTTCTCTCTGTCAAATAAATAAATAAAATCTTTAAAAAAAAAATTCCTGGTGGAATTTTGATGGGGAAGGCATTGAAAGTATAGATTGCTCTAGGCAGTACAGATATTTTAAAAATGTTTATTCTTCCAATCCATTAGCATGGACTACTTTTCCATCTTTTTGTGTCTTCAATTTCTTTCATGAGTTTTCTGTAGTTCTCGAGTACAGATCCTTTACCTCTTTGGTTAGATTTATTCCCAGGTACCTTATGGTTCTTGGTGCTATAGTAAATGGAATCTATTCTCTCATTTCCCTTTCTATATTTTTATTGTTAGTGTATAAGAAAGCAAATGATTTCTGTACATTGATTTGGTATCCTGCCACATTACTGAATTGCTGTGTGAGTTCTAGTATTTTGGGGATGGAGTCTTTGGGTTTTCCATATAAAGTATCTGGACGTCATCTGTGAAGAGAGAGTTTGACTTCTTCATTGCCAGTTTGAATACCTTTTATCTCTTTTTGTTGTCTGATTGCTGTTGCTAGGATTTCTAGTGCTATATTGAATAAGAGTAGTGAGAGTGCGCATCCTTGTGTGTGCCTGATCTCAAAGGGAAGGCTGTTAGCTTTTCCCAATTGAAAATGATATTCACTGTTGGTTTTTCATAGATGGATTTTATAAAGTTGAGGAATGTTGCCTCTATCCCTATACTTTGAAGTGTTTTAATCAGGAACTGATGCTGTATCTTGTCAAATGATTTTCTGCACCAGTTGAGAGGACCATGTGGTTCTTCTCTCTTCTCTTATTGATTTGTTCTATCACATTGCTTGATATGCAAATGTTGAACCACCTTTGTATCACATGGATAAATCCCACCTGGTCATGGTGGATAATCTTTTTAATTTACTGTTGGATCCAATTAGCTAGACTCTTGTTGAGAATCCTGGCATCCATCTTCATCAAGGATATTGGTCTGAAATTTGTCTTTGCTTGGTTTGGGAAGCAGGATAATTCTGGCCTCATAGAAAGAGTCTGGAAGTTTTCCTTCTGTTTCCATTTTTTGAAAGAGCTTAAGGAGAATAGGTATTATTTCTTCTTTGAATGTTTGGTAGAATTCTCCAAGAATCCATCAGGTCCTGGGCTCTCATTTTTTGGGAAGTTTTTGATAACTGCTTCAATTTTGTTACTAGATATTGGTCTATTCAGGTTGTCAGTTTCTTCCTGATTCAGTTTTGGAAGTTTATAGCTTTCTAGGAATGCATCCATTTCATCTAGGTTGCTTAACTTATTGACATATAACTGTTGATAATAATTTCTGATGATTGTTCTATTTCCTAATTTGTAGCTGTGATCTCTCTCCTTTCATTCATAATTTTATTGATTTGGGTATTATTTCTTCTTTTGGAAGTTTGGCCAGTGGTTTATTGATCTTATTGATTCTTTAAAAAAAAAAAAACAGTGTCTAGTTTCATAGCTTCTAGTTTCATTGATGTGTTCTACTGTATCTCTAGTTTCTACCTCATTGGTGTCTGTTCTAATCTTGATTATTCCCCTTCTTGTGCATGGGTTGGCTTGATTTGTTGATTTTCCATTTCTTTAACGTGTAAAGAGGGCTGGTGTATTCTGGATTTTTCAGTTTTTTTTTTTTTTTTTTCCTAAGGAGTCTTGAATGGCTATCTATTTCTCCCTTAGGACCAACTTTGTTGTATCCCATAGGTTTTGGACCAATGTGTCTTCATTCTCATTGGCTTCCATGAATTGTTTAAGTTCTTCTTTGATTTCCTGGTTGATCCAAACATTCTTAAGCAGGGTGATCTTTAGCTTCCAAATGTTTGAATTCCTTCCAAGCTTTTCCTTGTAGTTGAGTTCCAGTTTCAAAGCATTGTGGTCTGAGAATATGCAGGGAACAATCTTTTGGTATTGGTTGAGCCCTGATTTGTGACCCAGTATGTTGTCTATTCTGGAAAAAGTTCCATATGCGCTCGAGAAGAATGAGTATTCTGTTGTTTGAGGGAGAAATGTTCTGTATATATCTGTGAGGTCCATCTGGTCCAATGTGTCATTCAATACTCTTGTTTCTTTATTGATTTTCTGCTTGGATAATCTGTCTATTATTGAGAGTGGTGTGTTGAGATCCCATACTATTAATGTATTCATATCAATATGACTCCTTATCTTGATTAATAGTTGTCTTATGTAGTTAGCTGCTCCCATATTGGGAGCATAAAATATTTACAATTGTTAGATCTTTTTGGTGGATAGACCCTTTAAGAATGATATAGTGTCCTTCTTTATCTCTGTCTACATTATTTAGCCTAAAATCTCTTTATCTGATATGACAATCACTGCTCAAGCTTTCTTTTGAGGCCCATTGGCATGGAAGATGTTTCTCCATCCCTTCACTTTCAGTCTGGATATTTATTTAGGTTCCAAATTGGTCTCTTGTAAATAGCACATCGATGGTCCTATCATTTTATCCAGTCTGCAACTCTGTGCCATTTTATGTGAGCATTTAGGCCATTCACATTGAGACTGATTATTGAAAGGTATGTTTTTCTTGACATTATGTTGCTTGTGAAGTCCTTGTTTCTATAGATTGTTTCTGTAAACAATCTATTTCACTCTTGGGTTCTTTCTTCTTTTATTGAACTCCTCCCCCAATCCCCCTAATATTTCTTGTAATGCTGGCTTGGTGGTCACATACTCCTTTAAACCTTGCTGGTCTTGGAATTTCTTTATCTCTCCATCCATTTTGAATGTTCACCTTGCTGGATAAAGTATTCTTAGCTGCATGTTCTTCTTATTTAGTGCCCTGAATTCATCTTTCCAGACCTTTCTGGCTTTCCAGGTTTCTGTGGACAGGTCTGACATTATTATGATGGACCTTTCTCTGTACCTAAGGAATCTCTTCCTCCTAGCTTCCCTCTGAAGCTCTTGTCTAAAATTATGATTCGTCAGTCTCACAATCAAGTGCCTTGAGGTCCTTCTAGATTTACTGATCTTGATGGAGTGTTCTGTCTGCCTCTAAGACATGAATACTGTTTCCATTCCCTAACTGAGAAAATTTTCACTCCGAATTTGTTCAGCTATATCTTCTAGTTGTCTCTCTTTCCAATAATTCTGACATTGGAATGTTTCATGGCATCATTTATTTTCCTAATTCTGTTTTCATGGCTTCTAAGCTATTTCTTTCATGCCTCCTCCTGTTCCCTTTTCTCCATCAGTTTGTTCTCTAGATCACTAATTCTATCTTTTGCTTTGGTTACCCTAGCTGGTAGTGAATTTAGATTAGATTGGATCTCACTAATAGCACTTTAAATTTCTTCCCAGGTGACTTTCACTTCTTCCCTAATTCAATTCCATGTTGATACTAATGGTTTTCTCCAACCTAGCCTTGTCTGGATAATTGTTACCCTGAATTCCCTTTCGGACATACTGTTTATGTTTATACCCAATAGCTCTTATGGACAGGGCACAGTCTCTGTCTTTTTCCTCTGTTGGGTGTTCTTCCTCCTAGTCGTTTTGCTGAGAGGTGGTTGAGGGGATGTATAGCTGAATATAAAAATTATGATCCAGGCAAGGTGTACCCTGGAACACTTCAGAGCAATTAGAAGTCACCACCAAAAAGATATAAAAAATAAAAGAGAGAGAGAGAAAAAAAAAAGATCAAAAACAAATACACAGAAACACTGACAGAAGAAAAAGATGGGAGGGTGGTTATAAATCCTCAATGTGGGAGAGGAAGGTTATTTTGATTCTTCCTGGGTGTGTCTTGATATTTTGTTCAAGGACTCAACTTTCCAGAGATAAGGGGAGATTAAAACTGGTTTATATATAGGGGTAGTATTGATTAGGGAAAGAGGATTACCTTGAAGCTTATATCTATATGTATATTAAAAAATAGAAAAGAAAAAGGAAACACAGGTATATGTATGAAAAAAGTTCTAGTTAAAGGTTATTATGGAATTTGTTGTATTGAACCTCTCGTTGTAATGGTAAATAGGTTAAGAAAATTAAAAAGAATGAGAATAGTGAGAAAAATATATGTTGTGTCTATGAAATATACAGCTTTGGGGGCAATGCTGGGGGTTTAATATCTTCTTTTCCCCTGATGTTCGGGTTTTATGGGGACCCTTTGGTGGTTGAGATCTCATTTTTTTGGCTTGTTTTCTGGGGAAGGACCTGCTGCATTGTTTTTCAGTCAGTTTTGCTTGGGTTGAGTCCTCCTCCCCCTGTCAAGGGGCTGGGCTCTGTGGAAACCGATCTTTTAGCCTTTTGTTCTCTGAATGTTTTTGTTCTTTGGTGGACTTTTTCAGCTTTTCAGAGGTTTAGTGGAAAGCAAAGTGCACCCAGACCTCCATCTCAGAGAGAAGCCTCAGTCTGCTACCCCCTGGGTGGTCCAGAACACACAGACTCCCTCTTTGCAAATTCCACTGAACAGTGCAGCCTCCCACAGGCAGTGCATTTCCTCAGCCACCATCTCAGGGTCACCTGAAGTGCCCACTTGTCTCTACACCCAAGTGTCACTAAAACTGTGAGTGGTATTGGTTCAGGGGGGCTGCTTCTGGTGGCTGCCTTTGCCAGGACTGCTGTTTGGGGCCCAGACCTCGCAGTTGCACAGGTCACCACTGAGGGATCCCGACCAGAGATTGTGCTGACTCATTCAGGCCTGGGCTGGGAGCATACAGACCCACAGCCAGTCCTAGAGATCACTGGCTAGCACCCGAACAGAGCTTTTTCAGGCACTGGTGGGGAGTGGGCCAGACCCTGGTATCATAGTGCTCACAAGAAGGTGAAAGGCTGTAGTTCTAGAGAGCACAGGCTGGCATCCACACCAGACTCCCTATTGCTGGGGCGGGAGTGCACCCAGCCAAGTGGTGATAAAGCCCCACAACTCCAGGGGCTCAGGGACCAGGAACTGGAGGCTCCACTGCACTCTCTCCAGCATGAGTGGGTGCCTGCAGTGACCACCCTTGGTCCATGGCTTAGGCCGTGCCCATGACCGCCCGATTCTATCAGTTGCCCTTTAAGATCTTTTGCTCTTTTTGAGTGCTTTTAACCAGACTCCAAGTTAACGCTGGTTCCCAATCACAGGACACTCTCATATTGGGGGTATTACTTTCCAGTGGGTCACTTCTGGTGGCTTCCTCCCCTTCTGTTTATTCTGTAATATCAGTCCAAGCATTCCCACTCTGCTTTACCTCTCCACTGGTGTCTTCTGCCCCTGTAGAGATCCAGAAGTGTATAATCCCACATATCAGGCTAATTTCATAGGTGTTCAGAGTGTTCTGGTAGATAATTAGCTCACTTTAGGGGACTGGTTAAAACAGGATCTCCTACTTCTCTGCTATCTTTTAAATAAAGCTGCTAATTCTCTTATATGACTACTAGAAACATTTTAGAGGTTCTTCATTCCAAAAGGCCAGAAGGTTGCTGTGTTTTCCTTCAGGAAGGAGATGGATATTTATTGTAATCATAGATGTAAAGCAGTAGGCAAGTTAAGATGATGTTTGCTTGGCTGAATATAATTTATGCCAGGTCCATGGTGAAGGTCAATATAAAGGGTTTTAAGGAACTACACTGCAATTATAGCTAATTGTTACCACTGGATAAAAAGAGGGTGGTCCTATCTTTTCTAAATTTTATGGAATTGTTATATTGAATGAGTATATAATCAGAAAAAGAAACTAACTGCATCAGTTTCATGGTAACTTGAAGATGAATACTAGATGCACGTGTGGAAACAAGGAGCAAAAGATCTGAAAACAAAGTGAAAGAATTATTTTAAAGGAAATAATTTTATGATGTCCAGGTAAATGAATGAGCAAAAATTATGCTAAATAGAGAAAACAACCATGGTTAATTCAACTTGCTTTCAAAGTGATTAGAGGCATGCCAAATTGAATTCTGACTCTCCAAAATTCTTACCTGCTTCATTTGTGCGGATCATTCGAGACGGGGTGCTTGGATCTCCAGTCCCAATTGGATTGGTGGCCACCACTCTAAATTCATATTCCACCCAAGGGTTAAGGTCCACTGCCATAGCTGACTCCATGTCCCCCGTTATAATTTCTGGGACTATGGAGGAGAAAGAGATTTCATGGCATTAGGAGGACTCAGAAATAGTTACAAATGGCAATCAAGGGTATCATAGATACTAACAAAATCAGCAGGTCCAATAATAAGGAATAATGCATGGTCATTGTGTCACCTCTGGTCTCATTAGTAAAATGAAAATCAATCTTCAGGAAATAAGCACTTGCACATGTTAAAGATTGTTGTAGTTGATTAGAATTCTTTCATCTCATCTTAATACATAAATTGCTATAACAAAACTTGCCATTATGTACACTAAAATCATTTTGTCAACCCCTCAGCCTCAAATAAGAAGGCAACTAAGTGTTACAATTTAAGCAAACAGTTCTCAAATTTCTAGGGAATTTTCTTGAGCAGTTTGCCCCTTGCAGTTCTGGCAAACATGCTTGGCCACTTGGCAGTTCAAAGCAGTGGATTAAGAATACATCTCTTTAATTAAAAAAAAAAAAATCCAGTTTGTGCATTCTAAGTGGAAGCTCTGCAGCTTTTCTTGGAGGTGACTTCTGTACAATATTTTAATTTTATTAAGGCATAAAATTGTCGATACAATTATCACAGAGTAAAATACTTGTTACATAGTATACATATTCTAATTGAGACTGATTTTCTTGTTCACTCATCTCTGCTGTCTAGGAAATATTTCTGGAAGAACATTTGCTACAGGGGTGATAATAGGGAAAAGGGAGAACATTTCTTATGATGTGCAAAGATCCTCCAGATCTATATCAGTCTTAGATTTTTGTTTAAGCATGGTAAGATGGGGGAGGATTTTGATTTGAGGACTCAGTGCAGTTTTACTATGACAAGATGGAGTTAAATGCATTTGGATTTTACATGAAAATTTATTTTGAAACATGTCAAGAGAATGTTACCAACTAATCAGTCCATGAAAGGTAAATGATCAGAGCATAGGCAGTGTGGGCTGCCTGACAAATCTCATAGCACCAAAAAGCTGATTTTTTTTTTTTTTTTTTCGAGCAGTGAAATGAGACCTGGGGCAATAGTCTGTCTCTCCTTGCTGCACTGGCAACTGAGCAATATCCTTGGAGTCTAAGAGATAGAGGGAGAAAGGCTACCACCCAGTCTATAGCTTGGTGAAATGCTGAGTTGTGCTTGCCAAACATAAATGTAGAAGAGTTCCCCAGACACTTAGCCCTCTCTAGCCCCTAACCTACATTTTACCATCAATACTTGTTTTGGTCCACCAAAGAAGTACCTCACTGCAGGGGTGCCTGGGTGGCTGAGTGGGTTAAGGATCTGCCTTCAGCTCGGGTCATGATCTCAGGGTCCCGGGATTGAGCCCCGAATCGGGCTCTCTGCTAGGCAGGGAGCCTGCTTCCTCCTGACTCTCTGCCTGCCTCTCTGACTACTTGTGATCTCTCTCTCTGTCAAATAAATAAATAAAATCTTAAAAAAAAAAAAAAAAAAAAAGAAGTACCTCACTGCTTAATTTACATCTGTTTGTCAGTTACCTCAAGCAACTCCAGACATCTAGGTCATCCCTCAACCCTTTTATTCCAATCCTGATTGAATTCTGCACATCTCCTTTTCTGCCCTAGTTCCCATCCTTCCCTACTCTGTGAAATCTTTTACTGTGACCTCTGGAATTCATTATCCAATATTAGCAAAATCCCCTGTATCCTATTTTCTTCCTGAACTTTCTTCCAGTCTTATCAGTCTCTATTGCTGGTTTCTTTTCATCATTGCTGGTTTCTTTTCATCTTCCAGATGCACCCAGTTCTATTAACTCTTTGGTGATCGTATCTAGTCTCATAGTTTAAAATACCATCTGGAGGTCATGATACCAGTATTTTCAGGCATGAACCTCTTCCCTGGTCTCCAAACTCATTTTTCCAATGGCGCATTAGACATTTCTATTTAGATAGGGTTCTCAACCTTAAATTCCACCCCCTGTTTCTAAACTATTCCTTATTGGGTGGATGATAATTGTGTTCTTATGGATGTTATAGCCAAGATCTTGGGGTCATCATGGATCCCTTTCTTTTCCCTCTGTCTCAGTTCAACCCATAAGCAACTATAAAATTGATGATATCAAAATATGATTTCTTTACTTCATTTTGCAACAAAATTTCTTCAGAGAGTCCTCTATATTTTCTTTCATTCTCTCCTTTTTTTAAAAATTGAATTAATATACAGTGATATATTAGTTTTAGGTATACAATATAATTATTCAAAAATTTTAGGCATTACTCAGTACTCATCAAGATAAGTGTATTCTTGATTTCCTTTATCTTTTTACTCTTCCCCCAACACAATTACTTCCCCTCTGGCAACCATCAATTTATTCTGAGTATTTAAGTGTCTGTTTTTTTAATCTCCTTTTTTATGTTTGTTTTGTTTTTTTAATTCCACATATAAGTGAAATCATATAGTCTTTGTCTTTCTCTGACTAACTTACTTTACTTAGCATTATACTCTCTAGGTCCATCCGTGTTGTTGTAAATAGCAAGATCTCATTCTTTCTTATGGCTTTTTTCTTCTATTGTTTATATGTAGCATATCTTCTTTATCCACTCATCTATTAATGGGCACTTTGGTTGCTTCCTTATCTTGCCTATTATAAATAATGCTGCAATAAATACATGTATCTTTTCAAATTAGTGTTTTATTTTCCTTTGAGTAGATAGCTAGCAGTGGAATTTCTCATTCATATGATGTTTCTATTTTTAATTTTTTGAGGAATCTCCATACTGTTTTCCACAGTGGCCAATGTATTCCAATGTATTCCTACCAACAGTACATAAAGCTTCATTTTTCTCTACATCATTGCCAACCCTTGTTATTGCTTGTTTACTGGATACTAACCATTTTGACAGGTGTGTATCTCCCTGTGGTTTTGATTTGTATTTCCCTGCATGATTAGTGATATTGAACATTTTTCCATGTGACTGTTGACCATCTGTATATCTTCTTAGGAAAAATGCCTATTCAAGTCCTTTGTCCATTTTATTTATTTATTTTTTTAAAGATTTTATTTATTTATTTGATAGACAGAGATCACAAGTAGGCAGACAGGCAGGCAGAGAGAGAGAGCAGAAGAAGCAGACTCCTTGATGAGCAGAGAGCCCAATGTGGGGCTCAATCCCAGGACCTTGAGATCATTACCTGAGCTGAAGGCAGAGGCTTTAACCCACTGAACCACCCATGTGCCCCAAGTCCTTTGCACATATTGAAATCAGACTATTTGGGGGTTTTTTGGTGTTGAGTTGTTCTTTATATATTTCGGGTATTGACTCCTTACCAGATAAATCATTTACAAATATCTTCTCCCATTTAGTAGATTGTATTTTTGTTTTGTAAATGTTTCCTTCACTGTGCAAAAGCTTTTTATTTTGGTGCAATCCCAATAGTCTAATTTTGCTATTGTTTTCCTTGCCTTTGGAGACAGATCTAGAAAAATGTTGCTGTGGCTGATGTCAAAAGAAATGACTGCTTATGTTTTCTTTTAGGAATTTTATTATTTCAAATCTCACATTTAGGCCTTTAATCTATTTTGAGTTTATTTTTGTATATAGTGTAAGAAAGTAGTGCAGTTTTAACCTTTTGCATATAGCTGCCTACTTTCTCCAGCACCACTTATTGAAGAGACTGTCTTTTCCCCATTGAATATTTTTGCCTCCTTTGTTGTAGAATAATTGACTTTATTTATTTTTGGGTTCTCTATTATGTTTGATTGTTCTATGTGTCTATTCCTACACCAATACCATGCTGTTTTACTACAGCTTTGCAGTATATATTGGAATCTAGGAATGTGATACCTCCAGCTTTGCTTTTTTTTCCCCTTCAAGATTGCTTTGGCTATTCAGGGTCTTGTTACATACAAATTTTAGTATTATTTGTTCTATTTCTTTGAAAAATGCTACTGATATTCTTGATAGGGATTACCTGAAGTCTGTAGATTGCTTTGGATATATGGACATTTTAACAAAATCTGTTCTTCCAATCCATGAGAAAGAATATCTTTTTATTTGTTTGGGTCATCTTTAATTTCTTTCATCAGTGTTTTATAGTTTTCAATGTATAGGTCTCTCACCTCCTTGGATATCTTTAATTCTAGGTATTTTATTAATTTTGATGTAACTATAAAGGGAATTATTTTCTTAATTTCTCTTTTTGCTACTTCGTTACAACACAGAAATGCAACAGTTTCTGTATATTAATTTTATGTCCTGTGACTTCATTGAATTAATTTATGGTTCTAGGTTGTTTGTTTATTTGTTTGTGGATTCTTCATTGTTTTCTCTATATAATATCATGTCATCTGCAAATAGTGAGTTTTACTTCTGTCTTACCAATTTGGTTGGCTTTTGTTAATGTTTCTTGTCTGATTGCTGTGGCTAGGAATTCCAGTACTGTGATGAATAAAAGTGGTGGAAATGGACATCCTTGTCTTGGTTCCTGATCTTAGAGAAAGGCTCCCAGTTTTCATTATTAGGTATGATGTTAGTTGTGGGTTTTTCATACATGGGCTTTATTATGTTGAAGTGTGATCTTTCTAAATGTGCCTGTTGTGTTGTTACCATGAATGGATGTTGTGCTTTGTCAAAATTCTTTTCTGAGATGATCATAGGATTTTTATTCTTTCTCTTGTTAATGTGATATATATATATCCCATTGCTTGATTTGCAAATATTGAACCACCTTACATCCCTGGGATGAAACCCACGTCATTGTGGTGAATGACCTCTTCTGTCTTGAACCCATTCTAGTGAGATCTTAGTTATCATTTTACAAAAGTTACTGTTGTCAAGACAACCAGTGACCTCTATGTTGCTAAGATTGAAGATTAATTCCCAAACCTCATCATACTTCATATATCAGTAACATTTGGCACATTAATTATTTCCTCTTCCATGATTAATTTTATTCTTTCCTCTTCCAGGATATAACATTGTCTTGGCTTTCTTTTTTAATTAAATTACTAGTTATCCTCTGTATCCTTTGTATTTTTCCTCTTCTCCACAGTTTCTCACTATCAAAATGCTCCAAGTTCAATACTCCTATCTTCTCTTCTTTGCATTCATATCCTTGAGATGACATGCAGTCTTATTGTTTTAAATGAAATTTATATGGCAATAAATTTCCAATTTATATCTTTTTTCTAAGCCTCTCAAACTCCATCCTCATATATTCAGTTGCCTATCTGCTATCCTTAGAGGCCCCATCTCCAAATACAGTTACACTGGGAGTTAGATCTTCAACATAAAACATTTGGATACAATTTGCACACAATTCAATCCATATCAAGCAGGTTGCAATTTTAAATAGAGTCAGGATAAGTCTTATTAGTAACGCACATTTGAGTGAAGCTTTTAAAAGACATATGGATTTATGGATATGGATTTAGTTATGCCAATATCTAGGGGAAACTATGTCAGATAAAAGGAAAACTAGTACAAAGGTATTAGAAATATTATATGTAGGAACATTAGAAGATCACTGAGTCAGGAGAAAAGTGAGCTTTAGGGATAATGGTAGAAGATGACTTTGGAGAGAGACTGATAGGACAAAATCATATAGGACTTGGGCTTTCATCCTGAGAGAAATGGAGAGAAACTCACTAGAATTTTGATATTCTGTCTTAACTTTTAATACATTAGTTCCAATTATGTTGGAAATAGGAAGTAATTAACCCATTTAATGAGGTCATAAGGATGGGGCTCTTATCTGATAGAATTAGTGTCCTTTTAAGACGAGATACCAGAGGCATTCACTTCCTCTTTCTCTGCCACAAGATGACACAGTGAGAAGGCTGATACTGCAAGCCAGAAGGAGAGTTCTCACTAGGAATTAAATCCTATTGGCTAGCACCTAGATTTTGGGATCCCCAGCCTCTAGAACTATAAGAAAAATTTCTCTTATTTAAGCCACCAAGTTTACAGTATTTTGTAATGGCAGCCTGAACAGACTAATACACTGCCCCTACCATAATACTTCTGATTCTCCTTATAATATTTCTTCAATTTTTTTCATTCACTACCTTCTAAGATACAATATAATTTACTTGTTTATTATGTTCCCTGTTTTTGTTTATCTTCATCTTTGAGAATACAATATCCACAAGAGTAGGGATTTTTGTTTTGTTTTGTTCACTCATATATCCTAGTGCCTAGAATACTGCCTGGAAGGTATTTGACAAATTTATATTGAATGAATGAAAGAGATGCTTAGATTGCCAGGTGTGATAAAAATAAGTACAGCTAATTTCTGTTTTAACCTTAACGGGGTTATTTCAGGCTTTATGTTAGAAAGGAAAATATGAAATCTAAAAAATGTCCTTCCTCCTAATGATATGAATATTTATATCTTCTTAGCAATAACTATAGGGTTTAAAATCTTTCTCCCTCACCCTATAACACCCATTCTTAAATCTAATCCCTCTTTAAAAATAAAAGTGAAAATATTCATAAATTCTAAATTCCTTGTTACTTGTAAGCACTATAAAACAATTGTAAAAAGTATACATTGAGGGGTGCCTGGGTAGCTCAGTCATTAAAGCATCTGCCTTTGGCTCAAATCATGGTCCCGGGGTCCTGGGATCAAGCCCTGCATCGGGTTCTATGCTTGGCGGGAAGCCTGCTTCTCCCTCTCCCACTCCCCCTGCCTTTGTTCCCTCTCTCGCTGTCTCTCTCTCTCTGTCAAATAAATAAATAAAATCTTAAAAATAAAAGTTTATGTTGAAGGTATTAATATTTTGGATGAAATAATATGCTATATGAAATACATTAAAAATAAACTTTTAAAAAATTAGCATTTGATTTCAAATGCAATATTATGGAAATGAAAGATAGTGGAAAATGTATACTAAAATAAGTATTTTTAAAATCTTACAAGTATCTTATTATAAATATATTTTTTTCTGGAAGTATGGGGACAAGTTGGTTTCAAATAAAACATTCTTCAGTGAGAACACACTGTGACTAAAAAATAGTGGATGACCGCATATTGATTCAGGGTGGGAAACCTGTTAGAATGCCTTTCCTTGTAAAGGAATTGCATCCTAGAATTTAATTGAACAATTGACTGTAAACTAAAGAAGCCTGTCTTGTTACAAATTTAATCAACCAATCAGTAGAAAATATATCCACAGATAGGAAACATATCCACAGAAAGAATAGTTAAGAAATATGTTTGAATTAAGTAAACAATGACCAATCAATTCTATGATTTTAGGTGATTTTGTTATTCTTAAGCAGACACAATGAAATACTAAGTCAGCTAATAGTATTCAATAATATAAAGAATAAAGTCAAGTTTCCAAATCAAAAGCAATTTGTTTGAACAGCAAAGGGGTCTATAAGTGAAATTATCTATTTTTTATGGCTCTTTTCATGCTTTCTTCAAAATGAATAAATAAGTCACATTCACAGTCATCTGACTTGAGTCCGAGTTTTGAACTGGCAATATTAATAAATTAATCCCAGTTATCATCACATAGAAGGTACAGATGCAACTCATTACTTTATTTGTCAAAAATAAGTTATTCACCATTTTTTGTATTTATGGTGGTATATAAAGGAACTGTAAGTAATTTTTAAATACTAGCTTATGAACTCCATTAACATTATCATAGTTCAAACCCCAAACCAATTTTTTCTTTCTAATAGATATTTCTGCATTAGAGCTTGCCTCTTTTGAAATTCATTTAGGTGAAGAAAAGCTATGAAAACAAAGGCCCACTGCCCCAAGGGAATTGTGGCTTTAGAGGGACTTTTTTCCTCATCACAGGCATGAAAAAAGTGGTGGTTGAATTTAGCTAGGAGCTTAAACTATTTAAAACTTTTACTTAAGAGCAGGCAAAAGTTGAGTACTGCTCCTTGGCCTGCTTTCCTACAGGATGGCATGCTAGACTTTGAGGAACAAGCGACCCCATTAGATGCCCTCAAAGACAAGTAAAATTAATCATATAAAGAAATATATTTCCCAGAAATCTATATTTCCTTATAAATATAATAAAGCATAGATTTCTTAATAAGTACCTGCTGAACTGAATTTAAAAAGAACTCTCAAAAATGTCCCAGCATTCAAATTAAATTAGAAAAATGAGAATACAACTTTATAGTAGGCACTTCTAAAACAAATAAACCCCCCAAATAACACTTGAGTCCAAATGCCTAAGCCACACGCACACACACACACTTTCGCTCTCTTTCATTTTATCTTGTGCCAAAAATTCCTACAGTTGACGTGTGTGTGTGTATACACACACACAAATACACACACATTAATCTTTCTATGTATCAAGCAATAAAAGGTAGAAACAAGTGAATCAAGACGTGAGAAATCAAGATATAAGAGTAACTAGAAAACTATGGTTGTAATAGGAGGAAGATTCGATGTTCTGGATTGCCAGGCCATGTGTTATGGTAAGAAGGCCAAGAACATGGTTATGGGATGAGTGAGGAACACACATATATGTACTGCAATGTGCCCACAAGGAAAATGTCCCAAGAATTGTGGGCAGAATGGCAAAAGTGGAGATAGCTGTAGGCAGGAAAATGGACTAAATGGACTTGGTGAGTGTACAACACCAGATCTAAAAGTCAATCCATTTCCTGGTTACAAAGCAAGAGGTTTGGGCTGTCACACAAAGGAAAAGATAAAAGCATTGGGGCAGAGGTTGTAAGTATTCTTAATAAGCTTGTTTGTGTGACTTGACTTTGTGATCTTTCCAGAATTATCTATTGAACTTAGAGATTCCCCCAATTTCTTGGATCTACAGAAAAATCACAAGATTAACATGGAGCCAGAAGTGAGGCTAACACCCACAATTAATCATATTACAAATTAATATGTATACACAAATAGGACACTTTAGTGATAATCAAAATAAATTTTATAAATTAATAGGAACCTAATTTTTAAAAAAACTAAATTGTATTTTGTATGCAGATGAATATATTTCCTGTTACTCAAATTGTAAAATTTTACACAAAAATAAATTTGTTTAAATTTCATTTAAAATAGATAATTCCACTTCTATAACATTATGTTTAGTGAGGTTCATGATTACTGCACTCAGAAATTTTACTGATTTCATATTTCCCTTCTAAACAAATAAATCAGTTTTATATTTAGATAGTAAATAAAATCTCAAATCTTTAGGATGGACAATTGCTTCTGAAGATTACATTTTATAGATATTACATAGTTTTAAATACCAACATGTTAAATAGGTGTCTAATAGCTATCAAGTAGACATCTTAGAAGTAGACATCAAAATGCTGCATTGCATTGTTTTACATAATATAATGTGTTAAATCTTCTTTTTATAAATTAAACAAATGTATGACTATAAATAGACAGCACAAGGAAGTGGAGTAATGGAAAAATTCTGTACCTGATTATCTTGGTGGTTACTTGAGTCTATGCAATAAAATTTCATAAAATTTTATGGAATGACATACTAAAATTGCATATAAACAAACAAATATAAATGATGTGATCTCTTCTTAGGAATTCTTAGGAATTGAGAGAAGAAAGCAAGATAGGTTTTTTTTTTTTTTTTTTTTTTTTTTTTTTTGAGACAGTGTGAGTACATGGTGGGGTATGAAGTAATGAGAGAGAGAATCTTAGGCAGGCTCCACACCCAGCAGGGAGCCATGGAGGGCTCTATCTCAGACCCTGAGATTATGATCTGAACCTGAAATCAAGAGTGGGACACTTAATTTACTGAGCCACCCAGACACCCAGAAAGAAAAATATCTTTATAAAAAAAGGTAAATAGTGGTTAATATTGTAATAAATAACAAAGTTTCCAGAATCCAAAGTGATCCTACTGAGATTGCTAGCAAATATAGCTCATGACATAGGAAGGTATTCTTGTTGCCTCTGATGTTGCATTAGAGCTTCTTACTTGTTTTTACTGTTTGCCAGCCCAGGGAGAATGGGCTTCGAGCCTGCAGGTTGTAGGAGGAGATTGGGCTGTGGTTGTCAGCCGCTGGGCTCCAGGACAGTGTGGCTGTGTTTTCTGTGATTTCCTCAACAATCACTATCCCTGGTGGGCCTGGGGGACCTATAGGAGAAAGGGTATGGATAAAGTTAAGTACAAGCCATGATGAGGAGCCATAAGAAATTGCATTTCCAATAAAGATCCCATCAAACTATCTTAGTGAAATACATATTTAGTGATGGAAATGGACATTAGAAAGAGATAGGGTGCAAGGCAGTTTCCATGATTTCTGCTGGTAACTTAATTATAGATATGATTTTTTTCTAAAACTTTGTGCTTGGGGCAACTACAAATTAGCATTATATTTTTTAGGAAAAGAAAAAGAAATAATTACAAACACACACAAGAATATGAATGTCAATATCAACTATGACTGTTGACATCAACCATAGTTTACAGCAGCAACAATAGAGAGTGATAAACAATGGTATCAGTTACAAAAAAGATCCCATCATTACTAAAAAGCTCTACGTTGTGGGTTTAATTTTTATTTTCAGAAAATCTGCAATGTACAAATACTGTGATGTGACTATCAAGTAGCTTAAAGTTTAACAAGGGAAATATGAAGAGCTCTGAAATAATGATAGTTCAGGCCAAGTAAGGGTATATTGTAGAAGTGAGGCATGGAAAAATTTTGTGGGGAGCTAAAAGAAAGTGTGGTTTTGATGGTGATGATGACAATGATGGGTTTTGGTGGGCATGGGAGAGTGATGAATCAGATATTATTTTCCTTATGCTTGTGAAAAATTGGTATAGAATAGCAATAATCTATGAGCATGTAGACTCTAGCTTTAAAAAACAACTGTGATCTGATGAAGAAATATACTTTTGTATTATAACCCTTAAAATAGTGATATTTAATAGCAGTCAAAGATATGTAGAGTGTTCACATTTTAGAGGCTGGAAAGCATGTCAATATTCTTATTAACATTCTTCTGTTCTCTAATATAGACCATTCAGGGTGCAAAGATGCTTTTATTTTCAATGAAAACAAACAAAAAACCCTCTTAAGTATTTTAAGTTGTTTCTGAATTAGTCTACCAGCATCATTCTGGCTTCACTTAACTCCTTAATCCACCTTGATACCATTGTCATTCACACTTAACTACTTTCTCTGGCTCTGGTCCTGGCTTTCTAGTCTAACTTTGCTAAGTCAAATGTGGTGATTGCAAAGTCTCATCATGAGGGGCTGAGATAGACTGTAAGCAGCTAAGAAATGGTGGAAGGCTAGAGAAATTGAGGCAGATGGTAAAAACCTCTGGGTAGAGAATTTCAACAAGGAAGGAGCAAGGGGATGGAGAAATAATTTTAAAAGCCTCATGAAGCCAATGGCATATTTAGGAAAGGAGAAGTGAACATTTTTATCAATTGAGCCCATTCAGATTTAGGAATTTTTAAAATTTGGTTTGACTTATCATCAAAGATGCCAATGGTGTGAATGGCCATGGTGTCAAGGTTGACTAGGGAGTCAAGTAAAACCAGAAAGGTGCTGATAGACGAGAATAAAATAAGGAATCAAGGAAAGTGTGATGGGAAGATACAAGAATTGCAACATGTGAAGAGAAAATTGCAGTTTGTGATTTAAGTGTAGGGTACTTTTAAGTGATAATTTGTGTTTATTTGGAGTGAAATGGGGAATATGATTGCTAAAGTTGACAAGGTCAAGGACTTATGGAAGAATATGTTTAATTTATTTTCAGTATGAATGTTTAAAGCATTAAGACAGTGGCTAAGGATGAGGTGAAGTAAATAAACGAGATGCAGGAGCTGAAGAAGATGTCTGAGTTGTTAGACTGTGGTGACACAAATATAAAGAGTAACTATAATGGCAATAACCTAAGTAATGATGAGAGTATTAACCATAATAATATTACTAATAGCATATCCTCACTTTACTGTATTAAGGCCCTGTATTTAGTATTTTGCAAACAATAAGTTGTTCATTTATTTTTATGTCGCTGTGAGGTTGATCTCCCTATTTCATAGAGGATATAATGGGATCTCAGAGATTTGTTAGTCAATAAATAATAAATAAGTTAATAATCTTATTATATGTTAGGTGTTACAGTAGGCAGTAGGTGTCAGAGAATCCATTTTTCTGAGGAAACATTTCTTGCCCAAGTAACTTTGCTAGTGAATGGAACAGCTAAGATTTGAATTTGAATCTGGTTGTGAAATCTGATTTGCCCAAAGAAGCAAGGCGTAAACAAATCCTTCATCCTTTCATTGTTAAGCTAGAAAGTAGTTTTAATTGAAGGAATGGAAGGGAGAAAATTGTGTGTTAAGGAAAGACACGTTTAAATTACGTGGTAGATGGGATAGGGAGGGAGACAAATCATCAGGGCCTCTTAATCTCACAAAACAAAGTGAGGGTTGCTGGGGGGAAGGGTGTCGGGAGAGGGTGGTGGGGTTATTGACATTGGGGAGGGCATGTGTTATGGTGAGTGCTCTGATTTTTTTTTAATTAAATATAAAACAAGCCCAACACCCAAAGAACAAATAATCCAATCAAGAAATGGGCAGAAGACA
>NC_081557.1:73831499-73860885 GCF_022355385.1 Mustela nigripes | reverse complement strand
GGGATTATGGACATTGGGGAGGGTATGTGCTTTGGTGAGTGCTGTGAAGTGTGTAAACCTGGTGATTCACAGACCTGTACCCCTGGGGATAAAAATATATGTTTATAAAAAAAAAATATATAAAACAAGCCCCTGATCCTCAAAAAAAAAAAAAATTACGTCATAGAGATAAAGATGACATTTGAATAAAGCATTTAGGACTTCGTGGCAGTTTTGTGTGTAGGTGGACACTATCACTATTTCCTCCCTGTACATGCAGGCCATTCCTTCCTTGAAAAGTAGAACCTGTTCTTTCATTTCCTTGAATCTGTACTGGCCTGCCACAAGCTGTCCCAAAAGACAATGGTGAAAGTGACACTGCATGACTTTTGAGGGGACATCAAAAGAAGTTTTGCAGTTTTATCCCAGGTTTTTTGAATGCTTATGTGGAAATGCTTATGCTTAGAAATCTAATTAAACAGAAGCCACCATCTGTAAGAAAGCCCAAGCTATTCATTTGGAGAAGCTTGTGGAGAAAGCTAGATCCAACTTGTTCCTAGCTATCACAGGCATCCCAGCCTAGGCACCAGATATGTGAGTGATGGCACCTTCAAGTAACTCTAGCTTCAGCCACCAAGGGACTCATGTACATGGGAGATCCCAATTAACCTGACTGTGCCTGTCATCTTCTAAAATCATGAGGGCAAATAAGAGATGGATGTTTTAAGCCACTAAGTTTTGGAGCAGCAACAGATAACTGGAACAAGCTTCAAAATAGTTTGATTTGAAAGTTTGTTCATAGAGAATTTTTTAAGGGGAATCTTTAAAATCTTTTGAAAAAAAGACTTAAAATTCTACTAATGTATTCAAATAAGAATAGTTACTAACATAATTCATTTATTTTTTTAAATTTACTTATTTTTATTAACATATAATGTATTATTTGCTTCAGGGGTACAGGTCTGTGAATCCTCAGTCTTACACAATTCACAGCACTCACCATAGCACATAACCTCTCCAATGTCCATAACCCAGCCACCCTATTCCTCCCCTTGCCCCAGCTCCCTGGTCCCATCTTGTTTCATTTTTTCCCTCCCTTCCCCCCAAGAACCCCTGCCCTGGCTTTCAAATTTCTCATATCAGAGAGATCATATGATAATCGTCCTTTTCTGATTAACTTATTTTGCTTATTAAGCTCTTCTATATTGTTCCACTTATTCTGTTCCATTCCATCTCTTCTATTTATTTACTTATTCAAAAAGCATTTACAACCACTTATGTGTGAGACATGATAGGAAATGCAGTGGAAAATAACTATTTGTAACTTAAAATAATTTGCCTTTCTGAGTATTAGTATTCTAGAAAATGTAAAATTAGTTTTCTTAAAGAAATACATATTTCTTTTAACAATGGGTAATACTCTAAATTTTTTTAAAACTTCAGCTAGAACAAAAATAATTTACAATGTAATTAATGAATATCCAAGTATTCTTCTCTAGATGTGGTTGTTTTTTCAAGTCTAGTCCTTAGAAAAATAATCAGTGAGAGTGAACAAAATCTGTGTATCCTGGACACTGTCTGTGGTGTACAATTATTTATAATTACAAAGTACTATAAATAAGTAATTGTCCAATAATCATGTAATGTTTAAATCATAAAATTTTATGATAAAATATGAGGCAGCCATTAAACTGACTAATATTTAGGATTATTTACCATGTGGAAAATGTTCACAATATAAAAAGTGAAAAAATTAGAATGAAAATTGTATGTAAACATGTATGTATAGTTACTTCCCAAATACATAAAGGAAAAGACCAGAAAGAAATGCATCGACGTATACATGGTGATTGTTATTGCTTGGAAGTGAGAATGTAGATGACTTAAGGTTTATTCTTTACTTGTTTGGCTTCCAATTCTGGACCATAAACATCTAAAAATATTTTTAAAGTTATTATTTTAAAGAAAGCCTCCATTTTTTATGTATCTACTGTTGTAAGTATAGTCTATTTAACAAACATTTACTGGAGGCCCATTATGCATAAAGTAAAGTGCTGAGTGCTGTGAGATAAGTGGGGGAAATGATTTATAGGAGAACAAGATAGGGTTCCAGTTCTAGTTATATTAAAATCTTGTGGCAGAAACAGATCGTTTACAAAAAACAAATGCCATGTAATGACAATGTTATGTTCAAGTGCTTGGAATATATTTTCCATCTTATTATAGCTCTTGTTAAATTGACTATAATTATTTTTCTGTAATTTCCACTTGTCTGAATATTCAACATAGCAATTGGCATATATTAGGCACTAAATAAGTATTTGTAGAAGGAGAGATGAAAGAAAGAAGGGATAAGAAGGAAAAAAGAGAGTAAGAAAGGACAGAGGAGTTGTTTTGAATTTGTAATATTGTGTAACAATTAACAAGTAAAAGGATGTTTTAAAATAAAGTAATTATCATATAAGACAAAGTTCCAATACAGTAACTTCTTTTTTTAAATTAAAATACATCTGAAAAAATATATATGTTTAAAAGATTTTTCAGTCAAGTTGAGTAAGATGGCAAAAAAAATTGACAGAATAGCTCCATGAATGAAGCAAACAAGTGATTTCATATGATTTAATAAATTATTAAACCCTGTGGACAGATAATTTTTTTTTTGGACAGATAATTTTTCTACATCCTTATAAATCCAAAGTTTTTATGAATATATTCTTATAAAAATATTCTGAAAAATTAATGATGTGATTTACCTTTTAAAACATTAAATATAATTTTCAATCATAATAAAAGTGAAATGAGATTTATGGCTATTATACTGGTATTGGCTTATCAATGCTCATTTATTTATGCATTTTTAGACATTATATACTGAATGGTGGCTATAATTATGTTCCTGTCTATAATTAGGAGTGAATTACATTAATATTATATTAATACAAACAATTCCTTTGTTCTTAAGACCTGTTAATGATGGTCATATTTTTGCCATTTTTTGCTTTTTTTTTTAAAATAAGGGAGTAAATTCTCTCTTTAAAGGTTATAGCTAATTACATTACACATCTTTGAAAATAGATTAATAAGAGATATATATCTCACGGATGACAAATGTGTGATAGTACCTAATATCTGAATATTATACAGATGCCACTCATTTAGCAGAAACTATATTAATAACTTTATACTTAGCTGTAATGATTCATTATCAGATAGGAAGGAATCTGGAAAGGTCTCCGCCTCACCCCACAACAGTGCTATTAGATAGAGTCACTAAAATAAATACTTTATTTGAAAATAGATAATTTAGAAGAATAGATATAGTCTCTTCATTTCTTCTTGGGAGGACTGCTGAGCAAACGACAAAGCACAAAGGCCCCTGGCAGAAGCCATGCTCTCATGAATTTGATTTACTCTCAATTAAGGGCCCTTAGGATTGCTATTAGATTGTTATCAGATCAACTCATTTGGTTGGCCTAATGTTCAGTTAGAAAATTTACTTCTCTTGAGAAGACACTGACTTTTAAAGCTGAAAAGCAAATAAAATATAAGTCTCCTTATAACCTCTAAAGCCGTTATTTTTAGGCTGGGGACATGAAACAAGGATATAAGACTTCATTTGATAGTTAAGCGATGTTACAGAACCTTGGGATTTTTAAATTAACAGCAGTCATTTGTTCAACCACGCTATTTTTCAGATGGGGAAGGAGTAATTGAAACAGGAAAACTAAAAAAAAAAAAAAAAAAAAAAAAAGAAGACCAAAAGAATCCTTTGCTTTGGGGTGAAAAGTGTTGAAACAGGGTTTGGCTTTCGTTTAACAGCCAACCAAGTGATATTTCCTGTTCAAAGCAAATTATAACAAACTAATGTGATAATAAATTGGAAATTGTGAACTGACTTCTTGCAAAATCATTACCCATTTTCCTTGTAGACAAGAACTGGTGGAGCCAACCAGTTCTTCTCATGTGATTGTCCAACATTTTTTGAAGAAAAATTCTTAAAAATCCTCCTAATTACTGTAGCTGACTCCTCATGCCAACTCTTCTGGCCCTTTTCCACCTAGATAGCATCGTTTTCCCTGCCTGAATCTGACATCTACTGATTCAACAAAAATCCCTATTGTTACATGTTTTTGTTTGTTTGTTTGCTTGTTTCTGTTTTTTTTTTTTAACATTTTATATAGACTCATATTGCTTTCACTTTATTTGATTTTTGGGACTTTCATGTAATTTTTTTTCATACAGAAATTCTAAGCGAAAAATTAAACTCATTGGGATTTAAAACATTAAATAGGTCTTTGCCTTACATTGTTTAAAACTAAAATAAAAAAATTGATACCAAATATACAATGGTGTCTTAAACTGGTTCATTTTTAATCCCATAAATATTGATTGGGACAAATGCCTCTTACTTCTCAACACATGTAGGACTATACTGCAGAAAAATACAATTATTCATGGAAACAAGGTCCTGTACATGCCTTTGTAACCAAGTAAGGATGAGATTTAGCTACTGTCTAAAAGAATATATTAATACAGAGAAATAAACTCAATAAATCAGGCCACAAAGAATAAATTTAAAAAATTTAAAAAGATTTATTTATTTATTTTGGTGGGGAGGGGTATAGGGAAAGGCTTTCAAGCAGACTCCCCACTGAGCACAGAAGCTGACACAGGCTTGATCTCAGGACTCTGAGATCATGACCTGAACCAAAATCAAGAGTCAGACAATTAACTGACTGAGCCACCCAGGTGCCCCTGGGATTTTTAAAATTTTTATCATGTAGTTTAAATACAAGTAATGAATCATTCAGTACAAAGGACCATTTTGGATAGACCCAATTTAAAAGCCCATATATAAGTAACAACAAAACTTTTCATTAAAAAGTAACAACAAATACTTTTCACAAAACAATTTTCCATTAGTTTAATCCTTTTAATAAAATGGGTTTAGAATATACCTCAACATAACAAAGCCCATAAATAAAAAAAATCCACAGCTAACACCATACTCAATGGTGAAAAACTGAAAGATTTAGCTTTAAGATTAGGAAAAAGATAAGGAAGTCCAATCTTACTACTTTTATTCAACATTGTATTGGAAGTCCTAGCCATAGCAATCAGACAACAAAAAGAAATAAAATACATTCATGTTACGAAGAAGTTAAAATGTCACTATTTGTAGATGACATAATACTATTCATAAAATTCTGAAGACTTCACCAAAAAACTATTAGAAGTAATAAATGAATTCAGTAAAGTAGGAAGATACATAATTAAACCCAGAAATCTGTTGGCTTTCTATACACTAATCATAAAGTAGCAGAGAGAAAATAAGAAAGAAATCTCATTTACATTACAAACAAAAGAATAAAATACCTAAGAATAAAGTTAGTAAAGAAGATGAATGAATGATCTATACTCTGAAAACTATAAAACACTGATGAAAGAAATTGAAGACAACAAAGACAAATGGAAAGATATACCATGCTCAGGGATTGAAAGAATTGTTAAAATGTACAAATGATTCAAAGCAATCTACATATTTGATGTAACATCTATCAAAATACCAATAGCATTTTTCACAGAACTAGAACAAATAATACTAAAATTTGTATAAAACCCCCAAAGACCCAAAATAACAAAAGTAATCTTGAGAAAGAACAAATCTGGAAGTATCACATTCTCAGATTTTGATATGCCACAATGCTATAGTAATCAAAACATTATGGTATTGGCACAAAAACAAATACATAGATCAATGGAAGAGAATAGGGAGTCCAGAAACAAAACCACATCAGTGTAGCCTATTAATGTATCACAAGAATATACAATGGAGAAAAGATAGTCTTTTTAACACGTGGTACTGGGAAAACTGGACAACTATGTGCAAACTGATTAAACTGCTATTCCCTTTGGCAACATATATACTAAAGCTGGAATGTTCGAAAGAAGGTTAGCATGGCCCCTGTACAAGTCATTTATGCAAATTATTGAAATATTTTATTAAAATAAAGAATGAAACTGAGCATCTTTCTTACACTATATGCAAAAATAACCACAAAATGAATTAAAGACCTCAATGTGAGACCTGAAACCATAAAGCTCCTAGAAAGTAAGTAACATAGGAAATAATTTCTTTGACATCAACCTTAACAACATTTCCAAATATATCTCCCAAGGCAAAGAAGACAAAAACAGACACCAAAATAAAAAACTTACACAATTCAACACTTAATAAATAATAATCCGATTAAAAATGGGCAGAGGCCCCAATAGACATTTTCCAAATAAGACATACAAATGGCCAACAGACTCATGAAAAGATGTTTGACATCACTAACATTAGGGAAATGTAAATAAAAATACAAATCACCTTACATCTGTCAGAATGGCTAAAATAAAAAAAATAAGAAAAAAAGTGTTGATGAGGATGTGGAGAGACAGAAACCCTCTTGCAGTTAATGGGAATGCAAATTGGTGCAGCCACTTTGGAAAAAAGTATGGAGATTCTTCAAAAAATTAAAAATAGAAATACTATATGATCCAATAATTCCAGTACTGGGTATTTACTCAAAGAAAAAGATAACACTAATTCAAAAAGGTATATGCACCCTTGTGTTTTTTGCAGCATTGTTTATAACAGCCAAGATATGGTAGCAACCCAAGTGTTTGCCAATAGATGAATAGATAAAAAATATGTGATACACACACACACACACACAGGAATATTACTCAACCATAAGAAAAGATGAGATTTTGCCATTTGCTACAGCATGGTTGGGCCTAAAAAGTATTATTGTGAGTGAAATAAGTCAGACAAGGAAGTCAAGTACCATATGATTTCACTTATAGGAGGAATATAAAAACAAAAACGAATGAATAAAGAAACAAGAAGCAGAATCAGACCTATAAATACCGAGAACTGATGGTTGAAGGAGGAGGTGGGGCCATGGGAAAAATGGGTAAAGGGGAGTGGGAGATACAGACTTCCAGTTATGGAATGAATAAGTAATAGGAATAAGAGTTATAGTACACAGAATGTAATCAATGATGTTGTAATAGCATCGTGTGATGACAGACGTTAGCTATACTTCTGGTGACCACAGCATAACATATAAACTTGTTGAATCAATCTGTTGTACACCTGTAACTAATATAATATTGTGTTTCAACTGAACTCAGATAAAAAATAACAAAAAAATAAATTTGAAAAAGTAATAGTCAATAATGTGAATAGATTTTTTGTAGCACATTACATAGTCATATTTATTAATAACTGGTTTTTAAGATTTTCATTTTAAGAATAGAATTATGAAGACTTTGGCATGACTGATTTAGAGACCATGATTTTATTGATATTATATTCTTATGCAAGAAGTGTCCTGACATGTAATGGGATGGCAACATCTGACCTCATATAGTATATTATCTAATTTTCTTTATTTTTTCCTCAGATACTTCTTTATTATCATGTTTTTCATGACAACTTGAGAGTGTTCTTAGATTTCTTTAATATTTACTAACCCAATTTAAGTGACCCTTTCTTACTGATCTTAATCCTATGAGAATAGCCAATTTTATTTTTAGTGGGTGGATAAGGATGGAAATGAATGATAAACAGTTCTAATTATTTTTTTAAAACACTTTTGTTCTCAATTAATTGGTAAAGCTCAACATTTATTCTATCATTTCATAATTACTACTATTGTTATAATTATTATCTGTCATCTATGTAATTGGTCCCTCAGTGTGAAATTTTTGTCTCTCCTAATTTTAACCACTTAACACCTATTTAGTCTTCAAATTTTAAATCTCTGCTCAAGTTTTACTTTTTTATTCAATAGCTACTAAATTTCAATTTCATTTTGTATAAATGCCTAGGAAATTTTTATGTGCCCTGTATTTCAAGAAAAAATAATCTAAGGAAAAGATATTTGGATAAAGAGTCTGAAAAATCTAATTCCAGTCCTGAGTGCTTATGTAAAAACTGTATAAGTTTCTGAAACTTGGGCAAATTTCTGAACCTCATTAAACCTAAATTTCCTTACATTTTATAAAAGGGATGATAATAACAATGTTATCATTATTGTCAGGATTACATAGGGCAATGTAATAAAAAATTATTTTGTAAATAGTTATATACTAGAAGTGGTTGGACCTCTCAATAGCTTGGTAACTTTGACAATGTCATATGATCTCACTATGCTTCATTTTTTACCAATAAAAATCAAAACCTATGCACCACCTTTGGTTATAGCAAAATATAAAGGATAGATATGAAAATAATTTGAAAAAAAATGTACTCTTTTTAGCAAATTCAACAAGCAATATCTTCTGGAGAGCTTATAATGTAAAATGGGAAAAATGCTAAAATGCCTATTTATCAAGTTGAAGGCTTTATGCTTAATGCTCAATTAGTTAAATAGTTGCCTTTGGGTCAAGTCTTGATCTCAAAGTCCTGGGATTGAGCCTGACATTGGGCTTCCCGCTCAGTGGAGAGTCTGCTTCTTACTCTCCCTTAGGTTCCCCAGTACTTGTTCACATGCTCTCTTTCTCTCAAATAAATAAATAAGATCTTTTAAAAAAAGAAAGAAAAATCAAAGAATTTTAGAGCAAAATTGAAAAAACTCATTTTATAAACCCATAATTAAATACTCTGTGTGTTTTCCACTGCTACATTGACTTAAAAAAAAAAAAAAGGAAAAAAAAAAGGAGAAGGCTGAAAGATTTAGAGATGTTACCATGTGAAAACAAAAACAAAAAGCTAAACTTGACAGCTTTGAAACATGAAGGCTGACTGGGTACCATAAGACCCAGTACTCATACAGCCCTTGTCATTTTCCAACCAAAATGACTTACGAATATACTTCATATCTCTAGGTCACAGAGAATTCTTTAAATAATGAGGCTGGAAGGATTTTTTTTTCTTTCTTCCTTTTTTTTTTTTTTTTTAAGTGAAGATTCCAAGAAGGCAGTTCCTCTCTCTGGGCTGGTACTTAAGATGGAACAGATGACTTTATTATTATTTGGTGATAAAAGATAAGTAAACAAATATGCTAAAAGACTGGAAAATTCAAGGTATTTTTGAAGAGAGGGAAAGCAATTTAAGTTTGATCAGAGTATCAAAAGTCTATAAAAGTGGGAAAAAGGAAGTTGAATACCAGGACAATGAGTTTGAACCTTGTCCTGTAAATAGTGGAGGGCTAGTAAATGTTTTTAAATGGGAGATGGACCAACACATTAGATATTATAGAGGAAGAGTCAAGGGTGGGAGTGAAACATTATTCCAGAATTTCATGCTTGGATAAATTGCAAGAATAATGTTAGAATAAAGAGAAAATCTGGAAGAAGATATCAAAAGTTTTTCTGTCAAGTTAAAGCAATTAATTTCAATTGAAATAAATTATACAACAGTGAACTACAGAGGTAGGAAGATGCTAGTTTTGAGCCTGAAGACAGTCAAAAAGATCAGGAATAGTTGTGTGATAGGGAATCAATAACAGTCAAATATCAGTATAGCTAACAATATTGAAAACTTATGTGAAATGAAAAACATGGAACTCAGTCAACATTGTTCAATTAAATTCTTTATGTCCCATATTTGTTCATAACCAAAAACAGAGGTGACTGAGTTCAAAAGTTGGTATGATGAGTAGTATCAAGGAAGTTATGCCCACCTATTGAGTAGGTAGATTTTAGGTAAGAATTGAATTAAGTGTAATTGGTGACCATACAAGTTAATTGGAGTCCATGTGAAATTCAGAGGAAGATTCAATAAATATGGTGATGCACCTATTGCAGTAAATTAAAGCTGCTCCCAGAGAGTTCATATCCCAACAAACAGATCAAACTATACATAGCGAAGCTTGCAGGACATGGGTTGGGCCCCTACAGTTGCAAATAAGGCAAGATAATTAGGTGCTGGGCTGTCCGCTGGCTGATGTTTCAACGGATAGTTCAAAAATTTGTCTCATGGACATAAAATCTTTAATGGACACAGAAGCCTTTTCTTTAGCACTTCTATTTAGTTTCTTTCCCATACACTCTGTGTAGCCAGAAGCCAGCATGTAAGTCCTCCTTTGCTAGGTGCATTTGATTTTTAATATTTCAATCAACATTTCTTGTGAAAATGTGTGTATGTTGCAAAAAATAGGTGAAATCATGAAAAAATGCTAAGGTATTTATTATAGAGATGGGAGTGCCAAGCTTCAAAGAACTGTTTTGTGATTACCATTATAGGAAACTTCTGGAAACCTGAGCCCACCATATTATTCCCATATAGTTTTTTCTCATATTTCACAGTGTCATGTCATATGACATGGCAATATATTTAATATTAAATGCCTATGATTATTGTTTATTCAATTACTACTTCATATACTGTCTATCCTTCTTTATATATCTGATTTTTAAAATGTAATTATTCACTTTGGGAAAAAGAATTAGTCATTTATTCTTACATTTCATAATTTGCTTAACAATATTGAGGAAATATCTACTGTGTGTCATACCCTGGGGATCAGGATTACTTTCTAGGGAGGAAAAGAAGGCCAATGAACAAATGAATGAGATAGTTTCAGATAGTAATAAGTGCCATGAAGAAAATAAAGTAGGGTGAAGATAAGATGGAGGTGAGATAGGAAACATTAGATAAGAAGCTGAAAAATAAATAAGGAGCCAGCCAGCCACATACATATTATGGGTAAGTTTTTGAGGCAGAGACCATCAGTGGCAACATTCCTAAGTGTTGATGAGTTAAGCAGAATTGTGGAACAGAACAGATTCAGGTGTGGTGGAAGCAAAGTAGAGAAAGAAGATAGAGGAGGAAAAGGTCCGGTCCGTAGGTGCCAGATGACAGAGGGATTTGAGGGCAATGGTGATGAGTTTAGATTTTATCTAAGTGTGATAAGAAGTCACTCTGGATAACACAAGAGAAAAGTCAAAGGAAAGAAGCCACTGAAAACCAGAGAGCAAAAGTGGAAAGGAATCCCTCAGAGACTATAGGAATCTAGTGGGGAAAATCTATTTAAATACTTGAAAATGTTAGTGATCAGCATTAATGCTAAAACTGCAACACCTTTGTAATAACATATTGGTAACAAATGTAAATTGCAATGATTCAGTAAATCACTTTTCTAATGTCTTATTGTACTGGTGCTGCTTAGTTGAAGTTGTCAGTGTAGTTTCAATAACAGTGTTAGTCTCTGAGAATGTTTTGCGTACCAGTTTCTTGAAATCTTATTGAGAGTGTGGTCATTTTTCTACTTATGTTGTAAGGAAAACAAAGCAAAACAAAACAAAATGACACTATCCTTCCCCTACACCAGTCTTATAAAATTGGAATTTCATGAAATTTATCCTGGTAGGTATAATTTGTGAATGTGTGTTTGTCATTGGAACTCTGTCTCCTTTGTGTTAAATGAGGCTAAGTGATTGGTTTAGAACACTGAGTTGTGAGCTAAAATGACCTGTGCCACTTTTGGTTGAAGCATTTAATTGCCAATGTGAGACTCTCCATATCACCCTGTTTAAGATGTTTAAAGAACTCTGTGCTTCTTTTTAGAAAAACACAAACACTTCTCAGTCAATTATCACATAAATCAGGTGAAAGGTACATTAGCCGACAATTGCAGGTAGTAAAGCAGGCATAAACATTTAATGTAGTTTTACATGAGTTGAAGTTGTGTACACTGTATATATTCCAATAGAAAAATAATACTGTCCATCCATCGAAGGTGATCTTTCTGAAATGGAAAATAGATATTTGAGAGTCTATTGTACAAGTTGCAAGAACAAATAAAAACAATCATCTTTTTTATTAAAAACTTCAAGCAACCCAGATGCTATCCTGAAATTAATTTATTAAACTAAATTAAATAAATTCTAAGAAAAAATGAGTTAAAGAAATCCTACAGGAATTCTATAAGGGGTGCTAAAATATGCAAAGTGCCATGTTCTGCAAAACTTTATATAAATCCAATATTGGGTTTATTGTGTATGACTTATTATAATTCTGCAATGCAAATTAAGATAAAAAATAAAGCATGGGCTTTTAAATCTGTTCACTATCACTATTCACTTATGAATAATTTATAGATATTTTTGTGGCTTATGTTCCCAAATATACCATGAAGTGAATTTGGAATTATTATTCCCAATGACACATAATGGAGAAAGAATAGTCTTAGGGGTATCTTGATGGCTGCTGCTTTATACTCGGACGATTTTTTGCTACACAGCTGTTAGAAAACATATACCATTACGTAATGTACCATTAAGAGTTTGGCACAGACTGAAAGATGACTGCTGTCAAATGGTGACAATGAACTTGGTACAATCCTGATACCACCATCTAACTCATTTGGGGAAATGGAGACAGTGGGCTCTTGCAGAGCACTTAAATAGAGCAGTACTGGAGGTTGGATAATTTGTAGCAGATGTTTCATATAATGGATGGATTACAGGGAGAGTGCCTGTAATACATACTACCTCATCCAGTGGGATATGATCGATGCTGCTTATTAGCTTGACTTAACATTCTGTGAGCTGAGATTGTGAGACAAATATATGAGCTTTGATTTACTGATACATACAGATCGAGTGATAAAAAGTCTTTGAAACAGTGGTAAGGTATTTCAAATGAAGTTTACTAATAACTGCTCTATTTCTTGAGTTGCCACAAAAGAAATAATTATATGAACCAATAACTTACTGAACAAAACATATAATTCAAAGAAACTTGTTTTATGCCACAGTTTTCTGTGATGAATGAATACTTAAATTAGCCTAATCAGAATGCTGACAAATGAGAAAGCTAATGCATTGGTATAGATGATTAACTTATGTGGTTTAAAAAAAAATTTCCATTGCTTAAAATTTTGTACTTCTGACTGGAATATTTTAAAATCTAAGACATAATTTTAGGGGAACCTAAAAATCATTCATACTACTTTGTTTCACTTTTTAAGAATCTACGTATTTATTTTACAAATATTTCCAAATCCTTTAGTGTCCTTGGTGGTTTATAAAAGCTTTGTATCCTTTATTTTAATTCTTGCATTGTTTCATTATCAACTAAACTGAAGGTATGCAAAATTCTATGTAAACATTCATAGAATAAATATATTTTAAAAATATTGAATACTGTGATTTAAATCGATTTTATAATATGTACTTGGTGCTCATTTTGTGTGATACCAAGTCGGTGACTATTAGTTATGCAGATACCGAAGCTAGTTATTGATACAAAAAAAAAAAAAAACCTTAGAATGGGCTCATCTACACATTTCTAGAATGAAATATAATTTGTGTATTTGACTTTATAACCTTTTTTTTTTTTTAAACTCAGTCTTTTTCTTTTGATTCCTTTGTATAACTGTATTTGAAGCCCTGCAGCATTTATTTCACATTTGGGAAATTCCTTTGTACACTAAGATAGCTATTGCCTTTTGCTCCAGGATGGAAGCCATCACAATGGAATCTTCAATGCATGTAAATATGTGTTAATATAAACAACCCACTTCAGGAAAGTGATGCAAGATTTCATTGCTTCAGTTTACTGAATGCACTGAGATGGCCCTGATGGTGTTTCAGTTTATCCTAATGACAACAAACCAGCAGAGAACACAATTATGCCAAATCTATCAACATGCCAATTTGACCCTGAGGAAGGAGAGGCAGTCTGCTCCCAATCACCTTTAGAATGTATTATCAAATTGTAAGCGAACAAGACGAACAAAAATAATCAGAATACTATTGGATATTTTAGTCAATGATAATAAAATAGGATTGAGTTTTGGAGAAATGTATACCATTTCCCTGCACATACATACCATAAAGAACAGTGATTCGTCCCTTAACCTTAAAGATTAGGGCAATAAAAATTCTTTTTCTAATTAAAAATATCAACAATAATATCTGCATTTACTGAGAAGCATTCTACCATTTAAAATCTCATTTCATTCTCCTACAAAGTCTGCAAATTAGATATTATATGCCTACTTTTGAAATGAAAAATCCAGAAGAGGTAAAATGACTTGCCTATGGTTATTCAGCTAGTGTCAGAGTGAGATTGAAATCTGGGCCTGGGTTATTCTTATAATGCTACACTGTACTGGCTGTATAAACTCGTTACCATCACGGTAATTTTAAACTACTTGTGTCATTTTTAAATCAGGCTTTTGAGATTCAACTAACATTTATTGAGCACCAGCTATAAACTAGGTCTAGTGCTAAGTGCTCTGGTTGCTCAAAGATATTGCTTTCCTAAATGAAATGCAAGCACAGCAGACCTTTCTTTGGTACTTTTTATACACCTTAAGCTTATGCAATTTTATTTTCTCACTGAATAAATAACCTTGCAGCTGTCGCTTTTATATCTCAGCTTTTCAATGCCTGCCCACTTTGAATCTTACAGTGGTTATTTTCTATTTTAATAAACTGTTTTTATAAAGCTGGAAGCTATCTTTCTCCCTTTCCCCCTGAGTGTTTAGGTACCCAGCAATGATCCAGAAGTTTTGGAAGGTAATGTCTACTTACATACTCAATCAATAACCTAAGGTAGAGATCCATGTGCTCATGACTGCCAATCTTTACATATAAGGTGTCAGACTAGATTTTCCTCATACATACTAAGCAATAAAGTTAGACACACTTTAGTTTTGAAGAGTGAAAAAAAAAAAAAAGGAGGAGAGACATTTATAAGAAAGATTTTTTACCAAGAATGATTCAGTTGTTTTTTGTTATTTTTCTCTTGGCTTTAACAGACATCATCTGCTCTTCAGTTTCTCTCCTAGTCTCTCACCTCAGTTGCTCTAACCCATTAGAGAGCTAATTGCCTTTGTAATTCCAAATTAAGGGGTACTTAGTGAAACAAAGGTATTACCTTTACCAGGTGTTTAGGAGGACAAAGTCTAATCTTCAATAAAAGTCAGCAAAAGTTTTCTTCAATCAGTGCTGGTCTTCTCTCTGTTCAATATTCATGGATTTTGTGTTGTTCAATGAAGACTAGGTTCAGAGACCAGGTTACATGTTGTATGATGTTAGACAAAATCAAGAGAATAATTAAGAATTGAGTATTTTGGAACATATATTGAAATAAAACAAGATTTTAAGGTAGGGACTAAAGTAAACTTACCAATTTTCCATTGTTTTGGAGGTGTGACTAGTATTGGGCTGACATTTCACAAATCTTTTGCTTGGAACTTGGGTTCTTGGTGACCACATATGGGTTATGAAAGAAAGGCAATGTAATATATATATACATGGCCTGTGAAAATGTGTATTCTAGGCTTTACATGAAAATAAGTTACTACCTAAAACTGAAAAAAAAATAATGCTAAAACAACCTAGGTAACAGTCATGGAAAACAAATGCATTCAGGAGATTTAAAAGGTCATGTGTTAGAAAGGATTGCTGCTTGATTTTGTCCTACATCTATAAAAACTATAAAAAGTAAGTAGGTGATTTTTCCAAACAGTTCAAACAAGTGAACACAGGTAGAATGTACTTCCAACATTTTGCCCAAGTAATACTGGTTAGTGTGTTTTGTACTGTTTTGTTTTCATGACTTTTGGCATGATTTACCCATGAGTAGGTAAGAAACAACAAATATCAGAGGTTTGAAAGACCAGCAGCAATGATTGAAATGAAGGTCAGGTGCGTTTTAAAGAAGCTGGGAGTTTTGTTCTTCCCTCATAATTGTGGCAATCATAAGAAAGTTTAAAATGAGAGAATAAGAAGAGATCATGCAGAAAGAGGTCTGTTTCTTTAATATTGCTTAGTATTCCTGGTGACATTTTGTCCAGAAGTGATTCTTTTCTACCAAAACTTAACGTGTTTGGATAAGAAGTCCTACAAGATGTCCTGAGAAAAGAATTATTAGAATTTGACATCTTATATGATTGGCAAGACATGAGGGTCAGAGGAAGTTCAGGCTTGTCAGTAAGCTTAGTTGTGATTTAGAGCAAAATATGCAAGAAAGTGGTGATTGGTAATGTTGAGGCTCCCAGTCATGTGGTCAAAGTTAAAAAACTTTAGAGGATTAGAAAGCATGAGGCCTGCCGTTTGAGGCAGATGAGAGTGAAAAAGAGCTTATTTGCAAAATGCTGTAGATTAACCTCTCTTTTTTACCCTAACAAATGACTTTAATCTAGCTCATGTATAAAAATTCTCTGACTCCTACACAGAACTTGTCACTCCATCCCTTCTTATAGGACTTTTTTCTTTCCCTTCAGTCTTTATTCCTTTCTTCTTCTTTCTCTTTTTTTTCCCCCTTTCTTCCTTCCTCTTTCCTTCTTTTCTCCCTCCCTGCTCTACCCTTTCCTTCTCTTTCTTTCCACCTTCTTTCCACAAATATATGTCAGGAACTATGTGTCCAGAACTACGTAGGTCCAGGGAATACAGTAATGAATAAAATGAAACAATCTGACAATTGATGATATTGATGGAAGGCAGAATAGTAATTTAAAATGTTTATTTTGAAATTAGTCTGTTTGGACTGTACTCACTATTCCACTTATTAGGGTGATGTCAACAAGTCCTAAATCTCCCCAAGCCTTAGTTTCCTTATTTACAAACTGAAACTAAAAACAGTATTCTTCTCATTGTTTTTATACGATATGCTAAATGAATAAAGTGAAATAATTCATATAGGGACAGTGTCTGGCATATAGGAGAAACAATAAATGATAATTGTTTATTATTATTATTAATGGGGCTTATAATCAGTAGAATGTGCTGCTCATACATCTAACAGCACTCCTTATATTATATTGTAAAAAGACATGTTCTTCCATGTCAGGGACACAAGTTATTCATGGCTAGCTTGTTCTTAGTATACTGCCTGCCACTTATTATGTGCTCTATAAATGTATGATATATGAATGAAATGTATGATGTATGAATGAAATGTATGATGAATGAATGAAAAGTGAGCAAGGTTAAAGGTAAGCAACCTGTCCAAGTTACAGACCATTTAGAGCTTAGGGGAGGTGAAATGGAACGTCTGACTTCAAAGTCCATGCTTTCCTTTTATACATCATTGCTTGCCTCTTTCCATCTACTGTAATTTGGATATTATACCCTATCAGGCCATTGAATTTGCCCTTGCCAAAGTCATCAGCTACTTTCAAATTGCTCAACCTAATGGAGATATTGGTTCTTATTTTACTTGTACTTGACACTGTTGCCTACTTTGTCTTTCCTGAAATTCTCTTTTTTCTTTGTCCTTATAACTTGATTTCCTTGGCTTTCTTCCTTGTAGGTTGCTGTCTCCAGCAGTCACTTCCCAATCTTTGTATATTCCTCTTCTTTTCAACTTTAGTTTTTCATGAGATTCTATCTTGAGTGTTTTTCCCTTTTCATTCTTTATATGCTATCTCTGTACTTTCATTTCCATCTGACTGTGCTCAAATCTACATCTCAACTTCAGTGTTTCTCTCCTAGCTCCATACCCACAAATCTGCTTGCGAACAGAGTATTTCTCTTTGGAGAGAGCCTTATCTTAAATGCTGTTGCTTTACTACCAATCCAATTTTCTCCTTACCTTCCAGACTACATGAAAAGCATGATCATTCTTAAGGGTGTTCATGTAATTTATCTAAAGCAGGAAAATTTTAAGATTGAAAGGGTTTCACTAATAATTACTCTAACTTGGAACTGTCTTGGTCTAACCGGAATGAATGGTCTCTCTGCCATTGATCACCCCATTAAACATCAAAACTGGGATTCATTCTTGACTCTTGCCTCTCATTTTTCATAGGCAATGAGCTACCAAGTTCTATGGATTCTCTCTCCTTCTTATTTTTTGAATATGTACACTCTTTTTAATCTCCATTATCATTGCCTTTTTTCAGACCTTTCTTATTTCTTGTGAAGATTGCTGCTATAGCTTCCTACTTGGTCTACTAACAACCACTGGTCTCACTCTCTGAAACATTCTCTGTAGTTTTCAAAATGATCTTCTCAAAGTGTATATCTATTCATGTCCCCTTCCTGCTTTTATCCTTTGATAGATGTCCATAAAAGTTAATCTCTCTACCATGGCATTAGTAGGCATTTATACGCAATCCTATCTCACACTTCTTCCTCTTGCATACTAGAACTCTCCTGGCATATAGTAGGCACTCACTAAATAATGAATAAAATCATCACTTAAATCAAAAGCCACACATCAAGAACTTATCTCAGGGGTGCCTGGGTGGCTCAGTGGGTTAAGCCTCTGTCTTGGGCTCAGGTCACGGTCTCAGGGTCCTGGGATCAAGCCCCACATCGAGCTCTCTGCTCAGCTGGGAGCCTGCTTCCCCCTCTCTCTGCCTGCCTCTCTGCATACTTGTCTTCTCTCTCTCTCTGTCAAATGAATAAACCAAAGCTTAAAAAAAGAGAATTTATCTCAATAAGCTTATGTAAATGTGAAGTGATAGTAAATGTCATTTTTATATTAAGATGGATTTGTAAGAAAAATAGCTTAGTCTGTGGGTCAATATATATAGTGAAGTGTGATTACCTTACAGTTTGTCACTCAAAAATATTTATAAATAAAATCCAGCTGATCAGAATTTTTCTCAAAATGTAAGTCACAAAATGAAGAGTTACACACAGCCTCAAAATGAAGAGTACTTGCTTCAAAACAGCAAAGTGTTCCTACCAAGAAACCTGCAAAAGCCTAAGTCAATTGACAGAAATTATTAGTGCCTAAAGGAAAAGTTGGCTTCTGGCAGTTCTCAGTATTTGTTGAGGGAATAAAATACACAACTTAGTCTCCATCAGTTGGTTGTCTGTATACAATAACAACTTATGTGTTAGTTTTGCTTTAATCATTTCCATCAATCAAGTCAATCAGTCAACTATTTCTTCAATGAACCAGACTAAATGTGGTACACAGAATCCAAACATATGATTAACAACAACAACAACGAAAGTTAATATCAAACTACTTAATACCAAAAAATTCTAATCTAGAAAAATAAGTCATTGGTATAAGTTATTTAGATAATCGTATCTAATACTAGTGATGGTAGTGATCTAAAAATTTCCACAGGGACGTAGGATATTTCAATAAGACACTGCATGAATAAGATCAGATTTTCTTTAAGAAGGAAGATATTTTATATATTCATTTTAAAGCTATTTTAATGTACAAAAGCAAACATATTAACTAAATAAACTTCATCTGCTCTAAAATTATTTATAAATTCGTTTACTATCACTATTAATTAAGATAAAAATTACACTGAAAATCTTTTTCATTGTCCTGTGATCCCCAAATGTTGGCAAACTCAGCTTTGCTTTTGTGACTACTGGCTCGTTTTCCTTCCACTAGAAAATTTTTTTTTTTTTTAATATTCTTTTTAGTCTAACACATTACTCTACCATATGAAGGTTTGTGTAATCTCCAAGTACAAGGTAATCGTGTAATGGTGAGAAGAGAAACTATGCAAACTCTATCTCCCAAAAGATACTTCTGTTAAATACTTGCATATTTTAAAGCTTGAAACTTTCAGAAGTGGCCAGATGCTAAAGTAGGCCAGTGCTAAGATAAGCATTTATTTCAGTTTGGAATCTACATGGTTCATAAGGGTAGTTCCATGAGAGACATAAAGACATTAACACATTAGTAATGTTTAATTCTCAAATCAGATTCTCAAAATAGAAATATGTTCAAGATTTTCACCTAAGCTTGAATTTCCCTTTTTATTGGGAAAGTTATTGTACTTGCATCCTTCCAAGGACAAAAAGCCGAAGATCCTCAAACTTTCCTCTCTTGCTAGAGAGAATCACTGAAAGTTATAGTTTAGACAGTATTTAGTCAAAAGTTCCAAACTGGTTTCCATCAGGCAGTAATTGATATCTTTAGGTTAATTTGAAAGCAAAATAAAACAAGTAACACTTCACAAGTAGCTAAAATGTAAAGTCTCTGCTGTTGACTAGATTTAAATCTAGCCAGCAACACTAGATACCACATGATGACAAGAGCTTTTGGTGGAAATTAAAATAGGAATATGAATTAATGATTACTTTAACACAGTAAACAAAATCTTCCAAAATGGAGTACAATAATTAAAAGACATTTCAAATAAAAAGCTGATAAAACCACTGAAGAGGTTCTAATATCTCAGATGAGAAAGCAGATTTAGATAACTTTGTTGTAATTGAAAAAAAAAATCTTAGTATCCTTTGATAAAGTCCTTTTTCTTCTTGTAAAGTAATACACAATTTAATAGGTATAGCAGGCTGGCTTCATGGCTCTGCTACCTGCACTGTCACTCAGGGTCACTAACTTCTCCATACTTCGATTAAGGTTCTGTTCTCACTGTCTTGAAATTCTTATGAAGTTTTGACCAAGGGGCTCTGAAATTTTAGTTGGCACTGGTTCTCACAAATTATGTAGCTATGCCTTTGTTGTCTTCTAGTATTGATTATTTCCCCTAAAAGACTGAAAGTTACCCAGCGAGCTTTACTTTTTTAGTGTTTCTCATGCTATTCCCAAAGATGCCTCTCACACTAGTGGCCATAGGACCACACAGAGGGCTCTTCATCTTTCCATCTACATGCCTAGCTCAGAGCTTGATACAGAGAAGTTACTGCATGAATGAATGAGTGAATGAATAACAAATTATCAATGTATAACTGTTGACTTATTTAAGCAATAAAATAGTCAAACTTTTAATAGTTTTATATTTGCAGTGAAAAGTGACTAGGTGGGTTGGGAGAGATTATAAGTAAAATATTTGAGGAAAAAAGCTTTCTTCAAAAGAAAAAAAATAGAATTGAATTGATGGAAAGTTTAAAGCAAATAAAACTGAAAGAGAAGTTGAACACCAAGTTGAATAAGAAAGGGTGAATGATTAAAAATAAATCTCTCAATAAATTACATCCTAAGGTGGAGTCTTTCTTCTAAATTTGATTTAATAAACATCAGATTCATTCTGTAAGTTGTAATGCAGGAAATGAAAATTGTCCAAGTTTTGAGAAAGAAGAGCATATAAGGTATGCATTTAGGAGGAGCCAAAAGATTATTGATTATTCTTTGGCTATCCCAAGAGTTCTTGAACTACTGTTTTATATTAATAAACAGAGTAATATGGATATAAAATTTAATGAAGAAGTGAATTTTTAAACTCTTCTGTCCCTGTGTGGAGTAAATAAAACTCTTGCTCTGATCCCAGTTACTGCTAAACACATTTTATTCTTTAAACCATGATAGTTTCCTGCTCTTATATTAGCTTGGGGAAACATATTTCTAATATTCATTTTTATAAAATAAAATAACAAAAAACTAACACTCCGTTCTCTGGAGTTTTAATATTGTGTTTGACAAACTCTCATATTGCTTGGGAGTATCGGTTCTTTACAGATCTTGTATCCTCCCGTGTTACTCTTAATGATCAATCTCCTTTGCCCTAGAAACATAATACAGTTCTATCTATCTGTAAAGAGGTTCCCATAACATAATCTAGCCCTACTTTCTGTTTTGTTGCTATAGCACACTTGAATAAGTGACTTAAATTGTGCACAGATGTCCAGGTGTGGCTTGAACTTCTCTTTGTATTTCAGCAAAATCAGTTATTTTAACATATTTGTTACTTCTGTTGTGGCTCTCCAAATTATTTGTGGTGCTGTGATAATGCTGGTTCACTAAATATTAAATATACAAGAGCAAATGATTTTATGCTTCAGATAATTAAAGGAAAATTCAATTTTTGGAAGATGACAAAAATAGTGGAAAAAAGGTGAATAATAGAACTGACATTCACAAGCAAAATGAAGAAGCAGTGGAAACAAGCATTTTGGGGAAATATAGCTTTAAAATAGTGAATGGGTAGAGAAGCGGGAGACATTACTAGTTAGGAACACTCAGATTTTAAGCAGGCATTGACAAGGTCTTAAGGCTACACACCTGAGCTCCAATCTGATGTTCCTAAGAGGCTTGGAGAAAATTTCAGGACTTGATAAGAGGTACAAAAGTATTTCAAAGACTATATTTAATGGGAAAGGGGATGATAAAAAAGTAGCTTCTATCAATCTTGAGGAACACAGATTTAATCTAAATCCCCACTAAAATAGAATTACAGGGTTATAGAAACTTATCCCTGGCCACCCAAGAATGTTCCTCATACCCAACACTGAGCGAAGTGAACTGCTGAGACAATCCATTGATGGTATTCTATAGGAAGATGTATGAGGAATTGTCTTTGCTCTTCCCATTTTTATGTGACATATACTTGAATAAATGCACTTTAAGGATTCTGGTGCTCTAACTGTAGCCATCATTAGAAAAACTCCATTTAAATGCTTGACTTTGGTCCTGTGGCTTGTACTATTAGAATTTCCCAGCTTTTTAAATCAATGAATGGGAATGGGAGAAAGAACAGCAGGGTAAAACTATTTTGAGTTTTATTTCACAACTCAACATGAGAAACTGCAAAAGTCAAGCATCCAAGTTCCTTAAATTACCAGGAGCTGTTAACATAAATAGTAAAAATAAAAAAGGAAGAACCAAAACCCCTAGTTAAGTTTTTAAATCTGTCTAAGACCAACCAGGGAGAAGAGGCAAGTTATTTTTACTAATTTTAGAGAAGTAAAGCAACTATGTAATAAAATATAGGTGACTTGATCGAACTCATTTTGAACGAAAGCTTGAGTTGAATGTTACATGAATATTCAGACAATAGAAACTTGCTTGAAATTTCTTTTGAGTGTAATTTTAACATTTATGCATTTTTGTCTTCTCCTAGGCATAAAGCCAAAGGCTAAAAGAGCAGAACACAAAAAGCTGAACCTGAATTATGTTCTAAACTCTGTTGAGTTTAATTTTACTTACAAAGCAGAATGTTGGTTTAAATTTGCTCCTTATAACCCTATAAAAATACCTAGTTTCTTGTTATCAGCCTCTAAATTGTGTTATCCATTTAGAAAGCTCCAATTTTAGGAGCATCATTCTAAATTACTAGTCAAGTGCTACACAATAAATACACATAATCTAAAATAGACCACAACAACAGAAGAAAGCAATTTTCAATAAATTTGACTGCAATATGGGGTTTGCAATTCCATGAACCTTATAACTTCAAAAGGCATAAAGGAAAAATTTTCATCTAAATGGGATACCATGAGGATGAGCACTTTAAAAGGTTGTTGTTTTGTAAAAGGGTAATAGAGATACACATTCTTGATATAAATTCAGAGAAAAGTTCAAATAACCTTTGGAATGGAACACACACACATCAAAAACTGAACAAAATGCCACTCACTCAGATACACACTAGTATCAAAACAATATTTTACTTGGATCAATAATGGATGCACTAGCAAAAATCAATAAACCTTTGATAATACATACCACTAAAACAAAGAGATGATAAAACTTACTATATGCCTTATGTTTCCTACTCAAGATTTTTTTATATTAATGAATTCTTAAAAACTATGATTGGAAAACACTTCACGTAGATAAAAGACAAATCTAAAATACAAGTTTTTGCTATGGATTGTGAATTTTATTTGCAGAGATCATGCAAGGAATCTTAGCATACAATACTCACATCACTCAAATGTAATTGTTTAAAATCAAAAAAAGGAGGGACAGTAGGAGAGATTCTGGTAATGTTCTAGCTGTTGTCTTGAATTTAGTTTCATGGTGTTTTCACATTTGATTTTTCACTGAGTTATACACCTGTACACAAATATTTTGTGGAATTTTCTGTAGGTATATTGTATCTCAAGCTAAAAAAAAAAAACAAGAAAGAAGAAAAGAAGAGAAAGGAAGGAAGGGAGAGAGAGGAGGGAAGGAAGGAAGGAAGAATGGAAGGGAGGAGAGAAGGAAAGAAAAAAGTGAGGGATGGAGGGAGGGAGGAAGGAAGAGAGGGAGGAAGGAAAGAGAGAAAGAATTTGCATGCTAGGAGCTACATTTCCCATACTGGGGAATAATGTGCTAAAAGAAATTTGTGCTACAGTCATTTACTTAATTCAAATAAGATGTAACTTTATAAGGTTGCAGAATTTGGCAGCCCAGTTCATAGTGGAAACCACTTAACTGTCATTTATGCACAGACTCTGTTTGATATTTTCATACTTAAAAAGTCTCTGTCACTGAACAGTTGCAAACGCCATCGTATTAGGCGTGCTGTTTTCCTGTTTGGGGAAGCAGAATTTAGAAGTTAGTGGAGGGAAAAAAAAATGCCTAGGGGTTCCATTAGCTTTGCATTTGAAAAACACATCAACACACAAACAAATTTTATCTCTGTAGTCCAAGTATCTGTGACTCAACTGTTTAAAATTTGTTTGGCATTAAGTTGGTGAAACACTAAGTGACCACTTACTACTAAAGGTGTTTTAGACCCTGCAGTTGGATCTGTAGGTTTTGTCTGTTACTAAGAAGCAGTTTTCCATGTAATTTTTCAAAGACAAAAGGTTAAGCAAAAATGACATATATTGTAAAATTGAAAGTAAAATGCACAGTCCTGATGTGCTCAAAGTCCATGCATTTAAATTCCTTTGTATGATAATTTATGGTGATCATGTCTTCAGACTGCACTATTAGCATACTCACCCCTAACCAGAAGTTCTGCCTCATCTGACACACTGTCTGCTGTGGTCTGTACCCTGCAGCCATATCTCCCAGCATGCATCAGAAGGATGTTCCTGATCATTAAATCTGCAGAGGATGCTTGCTGAAAGAGGGATGAAGTGCCAGTTTAAAATGTTGCAAATCTGCCTAGTTCAAGGTGGTTTAAGGGGAATTTTGTACATTCAGTCATAGGGCCTATTTTTGTCCTTACAATTTATATGACAACAATACAGAAATCAAACATGCCCTATTTTAAGAAAGACATGGAAGTTATGTTTTCAACAATTGCTAATAAAGAATTTGAACATTTAATATTTTATATAATGATTTAGCAGCTACCATATTTAAGAAATATTTAAATATCCATAAACATCCTATATTTAAAAGGAAAGGAAAAATAATCAGTGAGCCAAAATTATTGCTTTGACATTCTGAGACAGGCCTATACAGTGGCAAGACAATAGTTTTGAAAGGAATAGCAAATTGTGGAAATTATGAGAAAATAGCACTTAAAAGATTATCTTGTGCCACTTTATTAAATGATTGCTTTTGTAAGTACACTGTAGACAACAGGATGAGAGTGCACAGGTGAAAGATTGCTGGTCCCAAAGCCATGTGCCTTTACTTAACAAAGATTTATTCCTCCCATAACCACCACCATCAGGGAGTAAGGTCAGCCTGAATTTCTGTTAATCAATGTAGTTATAAAACACAAAGGATGTTCAAAACACTTGGTTTTTGTTGGGAGCAAGATGATTAGAACGTAGTTGAAGAACAACTGCAGTTAAAGAGATCAATAAGTACCAGGGAAAATGTCTTCTAGATATATCAGTTCATGGGATTAGTGATGATCGTAAACATTAGAATGTTGGGTGCAGGCTTTCATTACTTAATCTTGGCTTTCATTTACTCTATCCGAAAAGACAGATTTTTATGTGTGAGTGTGAACATCCAAATATTTGGAATCCACAACTCATAAGGTATTTTTTCAGATAATGATATAGCAAAACTCTAATATACTCTTCAGTTTTCATGTTGCAATCAAAAACAATTGGCTGGAATGAACACAGATGCATACAGTTTGAAATAACATTTTCAAAAAACTCAACACTTCTCTTTAACAGTTGTTGAGCATATGAAAGGATGTTTAATGCAAGCCAAAGAGAAGCACTTCAAATTAGAGATCTTTTCTTTTTTATGGAATAGGTGAATTACCTTAAAAAAAAAGGTGCATTTGTCTACTTAGAGGGCAGTATTCCAATAATTATTTGAGTTTAGTTGCTTGCATTTATTTTGATATAGACCAATGGGTCATACAAAAATCATAAAAGTTAGAGGAGTTTCTGGAAATTCTTTGGACTCTTTTCTCTTTCCTTAGAGTTTATTGGAAAATTTTGTGAAATCATTGAAGTTTTGGCCTCTCAAATTGTGTGTATTTATTTAAATGAAATGCTTAACCCTGTACTGTTTTAAACCACTTCTTTCTGGTATTTCACTTCTGTTTTTTTTTTCCTTCTTTACATTAGTCTTATGATAGTAACTCTAAGAGTATTGAAGTTTTCTCTCATGAAATAATTGTTAAGACGTACTCTGGTTTAGTCATTTACAAGGGAAGGTTTCATGTTGAGAATGCATTAAAATGTCATAGCAATTATTTCAAAGAATGTAATATTTATCCAGAGAATGTCCTATGCCACTAATTTCCTTAGGATAAGTTGGTACTCTTAAATTAATTTTCTCATCAATACTGGACTAAGTGTTTATTTCTTTCAAATCTGAAGAGGAAATTTATACTTTAAAACTCTTATTTAATATGGAAAACAAAAGCAAATTATAAGCTATAATTCACTTTCAAATTAACATAACCTAATACTTACAAGTTAGCTTTGATATATTTACCACTTTATGTGGTATGGGTCCATCTTAGGTGTGAAAATTTCTTTTTCCCCTTGGATTTCAAAGAAACTGTCCTAATAGGGTATTCAAATTAATCAGGAATCAATAGGCACACTCTGAACTCAGAATGGGGCCCATGTCTAATGGAAAATTCAAGGGGAGGTCCAAAAAATCAGAAGGGACTTTATTATTTCCAGAAATAATGCTTATGAAAGACTGTGCTTGCTGATTTTTGTTTTGTTGTTTTTTTATTGTCTTGTCTATTTTTCTCATATAAAAGACTGGCTGGGGTAGTTAAACAGTGGAAAATATGATTATAAGTCATTTTTCAGGCTCACATTTTTGAAAAATGTGATAAAAAATGTGATAAATGTGATAAATGATAAATGATAAAAATCACATTCTTAGGATTAAATAATTGATTGTCTTATTTTCCAGAACTTTTTCTTCCCAAATTATTGATTTCTTTTTGTCCTGGATAAAAGTCCTCAAACCTCTGTCCTCTCTGCTGAATTATAGTAAAAGAAAAACGTAATTGGATTAAGATGAGTCTTCACTGAAAATAACAAAAAGATTCAAGGAATTCAGGAGGGTGAGGTATAGATTATCTTTCCTATGCTGTCCTTTACTCTGTTCCTGCAATTACTAGTGTGCAATACTTTATTAACTGCCTGAAACTACATCACCATCTATCAGGAATAAAAAATCTGCAGCTCATTGCATTTCTGTCAATGTCAAGACTATCTGAGGAGTTGAAATAGTCTCATTTTGGCCTCATCCCTTCTCTTTTGGATTATACCTATGTTACATTTTTACAATTCTAAACAGGGGAGATTAAAAGTAAAATGAACGGATTGTGAACACTAAACCTAAATCACCCGTTCAGTAGATTCACTGATCTTTCAAGAGAAGTAATGAGAAGAACTCATGTGGGAACCCATTATACTTAATCTTGGTCCACAGTATGCAGTTCTTGAGAGAAAACCTCCACAATTTAGTGCACTTTTAATGAAATGGTTACTTAACAACAGATGCTTGCTTTCTTAAGCTTAAACCTCATTTTCACTTTTTCTGTCTTAGGAGTTAGTTTCTCTTTTTTTGTTTGTTTGACACTTACTTTATATCCCGTCTTTTCTTTGCTGCTTTTCTGGCTTTATGAATAAATAGAGTTACATGTTGCTGCAAATGAACTTCCCCATAACCAGTACTTAACATAATGCTCCAAGCATTGTGCACCTAGCATGGTGCATGCCACATAGAGGGAGCTCAATAAATATTTGTTGAATGGTTGAATAAAATGAAGACTCTTTATGAAATAGGCTGTTAGATTTGTGATGGGCATAGCACAATGCAAAGACTACTCAAGTCACTATATTGTATACTGGAAACTAGTGTAACATTGTATATTAACTGTACTTCAATAAAAAAAGAACAAAGAAAGAAGCTATATGTTCACCACCTATGAGAGCAGTAACATGGCTAAGTCATTTACATCTCTTGGTCACAAAGTCTCACTAGAGCAGTTGCTAGATTATCGTTAATTTTTATTTATGGTTTTGAAATAAAACAGGAACTGTCATCTTTCTACTCAAGTCCAACTCTTTATTGGCTTTCACTTTGACTAAATGTCCTGTTCATCCAACATAAGACTGCTAGATTTCCTAAGAAATGGAAGAACATATAACTTTACTGTTCAAAGTGTTTGCTGGCTCCTATTACCTTGCAGATAAAGTCTAATCTCCTCACTCCAATATAGAAGGCTCCTCAGAACATGATACTGCCTCCTATGACAGAATCCTGTGCTTCTATAAACTTACTCTGAAATTTTCTCATCAATGGGACTACTTCCCATAATTCTGCCTGTTGTTCTATTGCAGATGCTCTTTATTCTTTCTTTCCCTGAGAAAATACTTTTGGACAGCTCAAATGTTTTCTCCTTGGTAAAGCCTTCCTGGATTTTCTGGACTAGGCTTCATTAGTTCTACCATTGTTTAGTTATGCTTCAAAAGCATTTTGCTCATGTCTCTAAAATAGCACCTGACATTCTTGGAAGTCACCCCCAAGGTCTACTATAGACAGTCTCAGAACTGAGCTTGGTGCTAAAGTAACCAATGATCACTGGGTGAGCTGACAAAAATGCACGAATGACTTGCTTTCTTCCTTCTCTGTGCCTGACATAACTCTTCTCTCCCCTCTTTTTTGCTTTCAAAGAAGTTAGGATGGGAAATGAGAAAAAGATTGTGGAAAAAGACAATGGGAAAGGGTACCTAAAGAATATATACAGATTTTAGGAAGACACAGAATTGTGTGAATTCCTGCTCTCCCGTTTATAATTTTTTTATTAGCATATAATGTATTATTTGCCACTTATTAAATTTTTAAGTTGGGGAATTCCTGTATCATGTAGAACTTCTCTCACAGCAGCAATGTGATAATGCAAGTTAAGCCCATAGCAATATTTGGCACATAATAAGTTTTTGATATATGTTATCTGTTAAAGGGAACTATAATTACACTCTTAAATGAGACAAATCTTTAATTGGTATTCACTCCTTCAACAAATGTCTATCAATATTTTCCATAGATATAGTAAATTTTCTGGTTTTATATATATAGATATCTATCTATCTATCTGGTTTTATATATATATTTTCTGGCTTTATATATATATGAGATTATAGAGAGGAGATTATATACATTATATATATGTAAGAGTAAGAGAGGAGATTATATATATATACACATTATATATATGTAATATACATTATATACATTATATATATGTAAGAGTAAGAGAGGAGATCATATATATATGTATGAGATTATAGAGAGGCGATTATATACATTATATATATATATAAAATATATTCAGGTCTTCTGAATACATATATATATATATATGTATGAGATTATAGAGAGGCGATTATATACATTATATATATA
>NC_081557.1:73816734-73831099 GCF_022355385.1 Mustela nigripes | reverse complement strand
CTTCTGAATATATTTTATATATATAATGTATATAATCGCCTCTCTATAATCTCATACATACATATATGTGTGTGTGTGTGTGTGTGTCTGTGTGTGTAAAATCTCCTCTCTTACTCTCTTATAAGGAAACTACTGCATTCAGAATAAGAAGACCTCAATTCTAGCCTTAGTTTAGCAATTTCCTGGCCCTACAACTCTGGGAGACTCACTCTATTGGAATAATAACAACTGCACTGTCTCTTTCATGAGGGAAATCAAGTGAAACAAAGTACATACGTACATACATACATGAACTATTGGGAAATGCTTCAAAAATGTATAATACTCTTAAAGCATTTTTTTTTTCAGCAGGATTTAGCAGATTTCTGTGCACATACTAAGCACTCTGAGAATGTTGAAGGAATGAATCATCTAAACAAGATAGCTTAAATTGAGTATTCTTGTAAACAGGGCTCATGCTGAATGGCTCAGTCAGAAGCCTATGGGGATGGCAGTTTCTGTGCCTTCCTTTAGCGTTTATTTAATTTTCTCAAGGGGCTCACATAGGGTATTTCCAGCACTCCTATCCCCTAACAGACATACAAATCTTCTCTACATTTGCAGAGACATACATTCTTCTCTACAAAGCAAAAGTAAGATAGCATATAAATTCTGTGTGATGTGGTTTTAAAAATATTTTCTAACATAAAAAAAAACTAGGTGTCAGGTATGAGACATGGATTATTAGATATTATCAATGTTATTGGCATAAACTCTTGAATATTTAACAGATTTCCCTGGCATAGTATTTCTTTTTCCTTGAGGATGATTTGTTTCAAATACCCTATCATGATAAGTTATAAAAAGAAAAATATATATTATTTCCCATTTTTTTCCCTTAAGCCTTTATATAATAGGGTTTACATTCATGATGGTATGGGTTTTATTATATTTTTAAAGAAAGCTGATATTAAATTGCATACCTGAAATAGAAAAATTAATTGCTACTAGTGAAAAAATACTAGACAAAATACTATTTGACAAAAATATTTATGTCTAAAATGATGAAATAGTCAGTGAATCCAACAAGTGAAGACTAAAAATAGGTAAAAATGGCTCTCATATCCCATTACTATGAATTTGGTATTTAATTTCCAATACCCATTCAAATAATATACTTTTAAGTATTAAGAAAAATGCAAAAAAGCTTTACTTGATGACATAAGTTAAAGATGAATGAGTTGAAACTCTTTGATGAACTCGGAATAGCCAGATACCCAAGCTGGATCACTTAGCATTATAAGCACAAAGTCATAAATTCATGGAATAGGTCCACTATCTTGGTTAAAATGAAGACTAGACATTAGGAAGCAGCTCAAAGCAAGAATATACAAGACAAGTTACAATTAAATTTTAGTATAACAAATTTAAAAATAAAAATGTCAAGTCATATTTATTTCCTCAATGATAAAATTGGATATATGAAGAATAATGAATGAATGACAAAGTGATGTGTGTATCACATTAGTGTTCCTCCTTTCCCAAGTAGACATATAGGGCTGGAGAATGTGATATTTAATATGTCAGTCAATGTCAGACTTAGGTGGTGAGTTTATTCCCTAATTCTTGAAAAATGTCTTTGGTCTGAACATATGTGCATTGACTCTCTTTTCCCAAGCAATCAGGTAAAAGGGCATTCCTTTATTTATGATTGACATAAATGATCAAGATAAAAGGATCATGCTATACACTGTATGTGGACCCCAGCCCCCCCCACACCCAATTCACATATTGAAATCTAATCTCCAATATGATGTGGTATTTGGAGGTGAGGTGTTTGGGTGGTATAGTATGAGTGGGAGTAGTGCCATTATAAAAGAGACCCTAAAGTGTTCTCTTACCCCTTCTATCATGTGAAGATACAATGAGAAGATGACCATCTGTCACCAGACTGAATCTGTCAGTGCCTTGATTTTGGACTTCCCAGACTCCAAAATTGTGAGAAATAAATTTCTGTTGCGCATAAGCCACCCATTTTATGGTATTCTGTTATAAGTTGCCTTGATAGACTTAAATAAGCCCTAATGCTGATAGTGTCATTTCTATACTAATCTAGCACCTCTAAGTTAAAAGAGGCATGAAATAGACAAAGTCATATAGGTTATCAGTCTATACTTTCTTGAACTTACTCTTGACTCCTTCCAACTGTTGCTAAAGTTTACCTTATATACCTGCTAAGAAAATCTGTTATATCCTCCTTTTATTGTTTATGCAATTATCTCTGATTAATTCAACTGATATTTATTTCTGTGGGCTATGCTAAACTTTGCTATATATATATATATATATATATATATATATATATATATAGACTCTGCACTTGAATGTCTAGTTTAATGTAAGTTTGATTGAAAAAAAAAACACAAGAAGAGAGTGTGGAGTATCTTTCCTCATATTTGCAGCTAGGTTTGAAATAAATGTGAATAAGAGAAATAGGTATGTTACCTGATAAGTTCAATACTCAGGATCCAAAGAAAGATATTTTCTCTTTCTGTGTGCTTCATATAGTAGTAACAATCATCTCATGAATACTGATTTCTAAATTTAGGTTTCTAATAGTAGTTTTCAAACCAGCTACTTATATCCTCCATGTTATCCCCTGTCTCTCGCCCTTACCCATCTGACATACCATTGCTAGATCTGTCCTTCTTTAAGACTAATTTTATTTACGATTACAAAATCTTTACTGTCTATCTTTACTTACGGCCTATAAGGTGGCCCAACTTCTTAATGAGCATTTAAGGCTGGACTCAACCTACCTTGTCTCTCACTATAATGGAAAATATACTCTCTGCATCTTTCCTCAAGTGGTTCCTCAGTAACTGCGAAAGTCTCCATATCCTACCTCCTATGTTAAAGACTTTTAAAAATCTTATTATTATTATTTTTTTTAAAAGACTTAACTGACCACTAGGACTGATTACATAATTTATGCACCCCACTGTAAAGTGAAAACACAGATCCCCTTGTCCAAAAATGATTAAGAATGTCAAATTGGTGTCAAGTGAAGCACTACACCAAGCACAAGACTCTTCTCAGTGTGGGGTTCTGTATATGAACACTCCAAGCCACACTGATATTGCCTGTGGTCTCCTGGAGTACATGCACATATTCTGTGAGGTGGTGCTCTTTGGAATAAATACGAAGGAGCAGGCATACATCTCTTTATAAATTGTACAATGTCTATATTTTCTCTACCTTAATGTTTGTATCTTTCTTTTTCAAAGTGAATTCTAGGGCAGCCTGCGTGGTTCAATCAGTTGAGCATTTGTCTTGAATCATGAACTCAGAGTCATGACATTAAGCCCTACCTGGGGCTTCTCACCAAGCATGGATTCTGCTTAGGATCGTCTCCCTCTCTCCCACCTCTCCTCACTCATTCTCTCTTTCTCAAATAAATAAATAAATAAATAAATAAAATATTTGAAAAAAATTAAAAAAAAATAAAGTAAACCTTTCTCCCAATGGGGGCTCAGATTCATAAGCCCAAGAACAAGATTTGCATGCTCTACCTACTAAGCTACCCAGATATCCTTGTATCTTCTTTTCTACTCTATGTTGACTCGAGCTTTTTCTCAATGTATGTTGCATTAAAAAATAGAAATAGAAGAAATTACATCTTCTTAAGTCTTTCATTAAAAATTCAGTGATGTAAAAAGTTGTTAATAATCAAGATAGAGAATAAATGTTTTTTCTCTAAATTACACCATTGTCTAGTAATGGAATAATTTTAACTATCACTCACTGAGCTTATGCTTCTTAAATTACCTCTCATTGATGTTACATAAGGACAAAGAAATAGTCAGGAAACATTTTGTTCATTCATGCACTAATATGTGCTTTGTAAACAACTAGCAATGGCATGACCACTAGGAAAGCTCCAGAATTGTAAAACTTTATAGTAGGTATATATTTTATTTTATGAGAGCTCATGGCACATGTACCATTATAAAATTATTCATTCATTCACTTATCATTTGTTAGAGTATCTATTTTGTTTAAATAGGAAATTGCAAATACTTGGCACATTTGAAAGTATACCCTTCCTTACTCATAGTTAATATGCCTGAGCTTTGACCTAACCTATTCATCCTGTTCAACAGAGAGCTTCAGTTGACTGGAGTTGTTACAAGAGATAAAATCTGTCGTATCTGAACTGCACAGGCTACAAGATAAAAGAAAAATTATACCTTTGAGAAACTCACAATGCAGTGTGAGTGGCAGAAAACTAGCTATAATACAATGTGATATGTTAAAGTGGTAAATAGTATAAAAAAAAGCTTTGCTGGGTGTCTGGGTGACTCAGTCAGTCGAGCATCAGACTCTTGATTTTGGCTCAGTTGATGATCTCAGGGTCATGAGATCATGCCCCTCATCAGGTTCCACACTCAGCAGAGTCTGCTTGTCCCTGGAGTTGCTCCACCTGCTTTCTCTCTCAAATAAATAAATAAATAAAATCTTTTTTAAAAAATCACTGCAAAATATACCAATATTAGCATGGAAAGACAGTTAAAAAATCATTGGTTAACCAATTCCTACAGCAGTTGAGAAAACTGAGGGCTAAAAGGTGTAGGTGACTTGTTCAAGGGCAAGTTAAGTGAGAAGATAGAAGAGCTTTGGGCACCTGACTCTCATCAAGACTACTTTTATTCTACTATTCTGCCTGTAAAACTAATCCTTATTTTGCTTAGACCTGTAGTCAATTTGATTCAACAGTATTAAAGCAAAATTTGGCAGGTGTGTCAAAATAAAATGTTTTCATTTTATAGTAACAACCATGAAAGTATTAGAAATTAGCTTTCCAAATAAACTACAGAAATATTCTGAGAGCTCATTCTTTTATGACTGTCTTTCATCTGCCATATCTAGACATGAAATGTTATATCTCCCTTTAAAATATCATAATCATCTTTCTGATAATACATATGACCCATCAACCTCATTTGTTCATGGCTTTTTCACCTTTCTGTGACTATTAATCCAGCATTGGGAGAATCGTCTATATGTGAACCACAAATGACTTAAAAAAAAAGCCATTGACAGTTTATACTGTTGCATCTTTAGTTGAAGGAGAATTGACAACACTTGACTTCAAAGTTCAGAATTTAGACAGATCAATATTTTACTGATACATCAATGTTTCTGTTCTTTTTTCTAGTCTCACAATATTCTCGATTTATCCTGTAAGATCAACACTATTTTGTTATACCATCACATACAGAATAAATTTAGTTTCATTCTGCTACTGATTTTATACTGCAACATAGTCAATATCTGCATGCAAGTCTAGTCCCATTCTGGTTATGGGAAGAGTGATCGGATAGCCATCTGTGGGATTTCTATGCTTTCCCCAAAATCAGCAAATCCCCGGCAGAGAGACTATAGTAGTTCTCATCTCACTCATCAGTTAGGACTAGCATTTAACTGATATTGTTATAAAGTCTTAAAATGTCAGGCATATGGTTGATCACTCTGTTTCATTATTTTCACACAAAACTTTAGGAATGAGTCTGGAATGAGGCCACTTTGTTTGCATCTTTTTGTTTTACTTAGGTCACTTAGATGCAATTAACTTAATATCCTGGGTCTCTGGCATAATGGGGAAGGCCAGGGAGATTAATACTGCATCTAGAAGACTAAACCAGAAGAGATCTACCTGATCTAATCTACTGTTTCTGTTTCTCTCTTTTCCCTGTCATTGGTTAATGACCCATTTGTTTATGATCTTAACTATTACTCCTCCTGGGGCATGGATTCTACTCCTGCCTTTGGATCCCCAACATCTCTCAAAAGTACAATATCAGTGAATAATTGGAATAAAGCTTTAATGCTCCATATATGAATTAAATTTAATATCTTGAGATTCTCCTCACTTCTGCCCTGCTCTTGTTTATTCTTTCCCATTAATTATTCCTTTTCTCTTTCAGCAAGAAATTGAATTAATTGGTGTTTAAAATTTTCACTGAGTCCATGTGAGACCTACTCTATTTTAATATGGTTAACCATGATACTTACTGTATCAAAACTCTCACAATCTATTTTATACTACACTGGTGTTTTCTATGCTTTGTGGTGACACCTTTTCTATATAATGTTGCTCAAAGAACTTACTAGGCCTAGGACTTAGCCTCTTGTTTACTGTGGTAGATTAAAGATGTTCACATAGATTTTTCTACTTGTTCTATTGAGAGGTAAATTCTAATTTCATAGTCCCCAAATCTGGTCTGGTATCAGTGACTTTTTGATTTAATAGAATAGGAAGAAATGATGTCTTGGAAATTCTGTGGCAATATCATAAAAAGATGTGCAACTTCTTCCTAGACCCCCTGGAACTTTTTTTTTTTTTAATTCCCCTGGGGAAAACCAGCTATCATTTAAAAAGTCAGACTCTCCTGATGCTGTCATCCTACATAAAAAGGTTAAGCTATTTATGTGGAGAGATTTCATGGAGAAAGAAATCCAGAAATTCCAAGTTCTAACCATTCTAACCCAGCCACCAGACTTGTAAGACAAAAATATAAAATAAAATCATCTTAGGCATTCTAGCCCTGGCAGAACTGGGAATCCATCTAACAGCCGGAATGGAGGTTTAAGGAACGTAGTATATACTGACCCAAGCAGACCATCTCCAGCCACTTGACTACCCTAGCTGAAGGCTCAGCCATTGTGGAAAAGATTCAAGTCATCCTTCGGTTTCAGGTCATCCTTGCTGTTAAGTAACAGCAAATTCCTGATATCCTGACCCACAAAATGGTGAGCAGCACTAAATAGTTGTCTGTTTATAACACTAAGTTTTGGAGTGCCTCGTTGTACAACAGTGAATAACATAAAATAATTTTGTACCTATAAGTGGGTGCTGTTGTAACTCAAGTCTAAACATGTGGCATTGGCTTTGGGGTTATTTTCAGAGGCCATGAGGACAATATTAATGGCAGCTGGGAGGATCTCAAGGAGACTAGTGATAAAGACTTGAAAAGCAGTGAGGAAACTATTATAGGACACTGAAGAGAAGATGAACCATCATGCAGTGGTGGAAAAGTTAGGCAATACAGTCATCTGAGATGATGTGAACAACACACATTATTCAAAGTGAACACACTTTGAAATTGCTTAAGGAACTATTTTTAGGAAGAAAACTAAAAGTACCAACAGGTTACTTTTAGCTATATAAAGTAAGGTATGAATACAGAAAAATGAACCAAAAAGAGAGAATCACTCATTTTGAAGCAGAATACTAAGGAAATCTGAAGGAGCCAGAACTATAGATTCAAAAATAAAACACTTCTCATCTCCAGTCTCACCAAATGGTATGAGACTAGCAGAATAAGAAATGGCCTTGGCAGACATCAATACAGGGTGCTACAAGAAAAGCATGTCTCAAGGTAAAGACCAAGGTATGTGGGCATAAGACCTTTTGTTTATACTAGAATATTTTTCCACAGTAAACAGACCCCCAGTCCAAGACAGGGATGAACCCAAAGAAACTTGGTGGAGGCCGGGAAAACATTGAGAAGATGACAAATGGAGGCTGGAACAAACGTATTTGATTATGAACTGGCAGAAAAATTAGCAAAGCCATTGCCTGTGGTAATGTGGAAGATACAAAAAAGTTCCTAATGAAATTATGGATTGAATTAAGATGATTTATAAGGAAAATGAGTATTAAAAGTATTAACTGCCTGACTTCTTTTAGTTACCTGTGATAATATATAAGAGAAGTGACTTGAGCTAAAAAAAGATCATCCCCAGGGAGAAGTTAGAGGAAATATTTCAAACCCAGAACTTGCTGGTTTGAAAAATAAGCTTAATTTTTATTTCATATTCTTGAGCTATAAATGGATGGAAAAAAGAAAAGACCTTTGAATCCACTGAGTAAATATCACCCTAAAAGCCTTTTTAACTATATTTTGATCTTGTGAGTATCAACCATAATTGGAATTCATTTAAAAAAAAATACAGATGATGGCTGCATAGTATTCCATTGTGTATATATACCACATCTTCTTGATCCATTCATCTGTTGATGGACATCTAGGTTCTTTCCATAGTTTGGCTATTGTGGACATTGCTGCTATAAACATTCGGGTGCACGTGCCCCTTTGGATCACTACGTTTGTATCTTTAGGGTAAATACCCAATAGTGCAATTGCTGGGTCATAGGGCAGTTCTATTTTCAACAAAAGAAATGAAATCTTGCCATTTGCGACAACATGGATGGAACTAGAGCATATCATGCTTAGCGAAATAAGTCAAGCAGAGAAAGACAACTATCATATGATCTCCCTGATATGAGGAAGTGGTGATGCAACATGGGGGCTTAAGTGGGTAGGAGAAGAATCAATGAAACAAGATGGGATTGGGAGGGAGACAAACCATAAGTGACTCAATCTCACAAAACAAACTGAGGGTTGCTGGGGGGAGGGGGTTTGGGAGAAGGGGGTGGGATTATGGACATTGGGGAGGGTATGTGCTTTGGTGAGTGCTGTGAAGTGTGTAAACCTGGTGATTCACAGACCTGTACCCCTGGGGATAAAAATATATGTTTATAAAAAAAATACAGATGATATTCAATTCACTATATCCAGTGTCTAGCCCAGTGTCTGGCACATAGAAGCCTCTTCACATATATTGGAAAAATATGGCTTGTTATGAAATGATTGCTATGGAATGTGTTGACAGTTTGAAAGAAAAAATGAGCAAGAAGAGTGGAGAAACTTTAAACCTAAACTTGTTGCAAAAATATAATATTCCAAATGGAGTAATTAATTTTATATAAGAATTTCTAAAGATGAATTTGCCAGTTAAATACATAGCTGTTTCAAGTTTTCCTTCAAAATTCAAATTTTTCAGGTATTCATATCCTATTTGTAATATTATTAAGTATTTTAATAAGTATAATCTTCAATAAGCAGCTGTATTATTTCAACTATTGGCTTCATGAACAACTACTATTCTTTTCCTAGCTTAATTTGATAGTTACTAATGTTTAGGAACAAGATTCTGACTGAAAAATACTTCACTGTAAAAGAAAGCAATCTGTTTAAGCACTGTCCTTCACAGTCATGAAGATTCTTCTCATCACATCAAAAATACTTAGAATTTAGGGAATTTAAACACATCAATGTCAGAAAAGACTAACTGTTCAAACTATTGCTTAGACTGTGAGCTACAACAGCAATCTTTCAATGAAGATTCAAACAGAAGAATAGTTCTGTTAAAAGGAAAGGTCAAATTGAGTAAATGTATCAATCAAAAGCCAAGTATGAAAAGTTCAAGGTCGAGGACTCAGTCAAATTCAACTGACATTTTGAAAGCTAGCCAAGACATTTTATCACAGAAAACTCATTTTTAATAATAAGGATTTGTACTTACTTAACATATAAAAATCAGAGTTTACTCAAAATCTTAAAAATCATCATATTTTCCTACTTATCTCTCTTCTTTAGCTATATTATACCGCTTCTGATATTTCAAGGAATATTTACAAGACTCTTCAAAACTTCACACCTGTGAACTGATAGAAAAACCAATAATCATATATGCATATATATTTTGTTCTAAGATTTAATGTTACTAGGGCTTATATTTTTCATTATATGTGTCTTCGTGTGTGTGTATGTATGTGTGCGTTTATGCTAGTAAAAAAAATAAGACATGTTGATCCCTTTTCAAGAAAAAAGGACATTGTTCCATTTTCTAAGATTATTGTTGCTTTTAGAGGAAATCTTTATTTAGCTTTAGAGGAAATTTCAATTTTGTGTCAAAGTATTATACACATATAAATATATTCTTAGCCATAGCAAAAAATTCAGATTTGAGATTATTTTTCCGTTTTGGAACTCTTTAAGCATAAAGATTTGTCTGATTCTAAGAACATCAGTAGAGTTTGAGGTATCTTCCATTAATCGAGTAGGTATGCAATATTTAAAAAGGAAAATGTGTTTTTTGAAGCTATCAATGTTCCCTCCTGAAAAAATGGTTAATGTGCATTAACATTTTAAAAAATTATTTCACTGTTATTGGATACCATATCTGGAGACTTTTTTGGATTTTGGTCTTTGAAAATCACAGAACCTCAAAATTAGGTAGATCATTAGGAGTCATTGACTCTAAATTTTATCTTTGAAGATGAAGACTCAGAGAGGTGACATTACTCATCCAGTGTAATACAGCTAAGTAGGGACAAAGCTGGGCCCACATCAAAAACTCTTGAAACCCTCTTCCAACCTGATCTACCAATATTTTATTATATAATGATGTCGAGTAGCATAATTTGAAATCCTATCATTACTGTGAAAATTCTGAAGCATCTATTTAAAATAAAAATAGTTTATTATTTTACCCTGCAATTCATTCTTGGAAATCTATGCCATAGAAAGAAAATTATTAACATATATAGATACAGAGGGTTAGAAATGTTTCCTGTATCATTCTTCATATATGTCTCAAAACAGAAAACAAAGTTAATATTTATTAATAGGGAAATAGCTAAATAAATTGAGGTATACTCTACTGTGGACTATAATATACCTATTGAAAAGAATGAATTAGATATATATCAAATAGCATGAAGAATTTTCAGCAATTTTGAATAAGAGTAATGGGACACAGAACAAAGATTTAAAATATGTTTTAATTTAAAAAATAATAAAAATATTCCTGAACATATATAATTTGTATAAGGTCACAATAAGACAGAGGAAAATATAAGAAGTATAATATTAGGATATTAACAGGCTTAACTAGGTATGCCTTCTCAAGGCATCTGTTAACAGAGTCCTCATATTTTCTTTTGCTCAATGTCAGACTGGTCTAGCACTATGGTTGTATGTTAGCATCTATAGCTGTGTTATGTTCATCTTCATGTGATCCATAGCTCTCCATATATTCTTTAAAAAGTGTCTTTGCATATTTAATCTTAGGAAAACTGCTTCAATATTGTCTTGGTATTATCTGCTCTCCATGTTGCTCAATCCAGCATAATTGTGTAAATGCTGGCAGCTACATTCAAACCTCAAAAGCATACTACCTTGCTTTTAACATTAATAAATAGTAGTGGGGTGCGTCTGGGTGTCTTGGTTGATTAAGTGGCTCTCTTGGGCTCAGGTCATAGAGCTAGCAGAGAGTCTGCTTCTCCCTCTACCTCTGCATCTCCCCTGTGGTGTGCACTCTCTCTCTCTCAAATAAATAAATAAAATCTTTAAAAAAATTAGAACTACTGGTGGGTAACATTGATGACATAGTATATGTAAAACATGCGATAATAGATGAGACTTCAATGGCTGGTTAAGAATTTCTAGACACATGGAAGATAACATTTTATAACTGTTGTTCAGATCTTCAGATTTGACTAGAGCTTATTTGAATTGAATTTGAATGAATCTTCTGGTATATTAAGCCATTCAGTTGAATTGACTTTTCAAGTCCCTTTGATTTCATGTATTAAGATTATAATAATTACTAAATAAGAAATTCTTGGAGGATTTCCTGAATAACTTTCATGGTATTTATGGTACTCTTTGGTGTTACCAGCTAAAAATTATCCTCATGAAAAGTTAATTTTCTGCTATTATGTTCACAGATGGACCCTTCATCTTTGAGTAGAACTTCAACAAAACTTTCTAATGTGCATTATACTAATTATAAATTTTGTCAGGTTTTGCATTTCTTAATATACCTTAGTCATCTTTGTTTTTGTCTTCAAATATATTTTAGAAGTTCCCTATTGATATATTTCATATAAAACAATTATTGAACGTATAAATTGAAAATGATATGAAATTGAACTAGTTAATTTTTTCATCTTTACTGTTTTCCTTGGATTAGTCTACTGTTATTATTGTTTTATAGGATAAGCTCTTCATTTAATTCTAGATAGTGAGCAGTTTTATAAATATTCCCGTTCTCTTCAGTAGTTTAAGCTGTAGCAAAATCAGTGATAACAAAATATTATGATGCCAACCATTTGTTAATGAGAAACAACTAGAAATGTTGGCCGAAACAGCCTATGAATTTATTTTGGGTTTGGAATATTCAGTGTGTCCCTCTTTTTAGATATATTTATAATCTTTTAATCATTCATTAATAATAAATATGCTTTTGTTCTTATCAAAATATAACTAAAGCGCAAAAGTCACTACAACCAATTTTTGAAGAGATACTTAACATGGATTATTTTAGGATAGATAAAGTAGCATATATTGTAAATATCTTCAGAATATGCTATGTTTCTGAAATGCCAATTAATTCATTTTTAATTAAACAACTAATCTTTTTCTGTTAATTTCTTTTTTCTAACTGTTGCCTATTTTCTATTAACAGGTAAAGGGTTAAAATTTCCCAAAATTTTAAAAAGTAGAATACAAGGCATATAAAACAGAAAAATGACTTTCTATAGCCACATCAAGCACTTTGACTGGCTTAGTTCAATAAAGATGAATCAATTCAGATAGTGACTACATACAGCAGTTGATATAGTTTGTGTTGGTGATGACAGCATATGTTATTTTAGTGTTGTGCAAATGATTGTTCCCTAATGCTCATTTTCCCCCTACATAATATCACATATATAATTTAGCTTTTTGTTTTATCTTAAAAAATGATACCATAGTTGAAGTTAAGGATCACTTGGACCTGATAATTATTAGACTGTGGGGTAGACTGTTGCAGTAATGGCCCCAAAGTTTTTCATGACTTCTTGGATCCACACCCCTAGGCAACCCTCTCCCATACTCACTGCACCTCACAAAGTGAGTTGCATTTGTGAATAAGACATTAGCAAACCTGGAACCAACCGATGTTTGCAATGTGCATGTGCATTGGAGACTGCTATTTTGGACCCTATAACAACCATGTGGCATAACCTGGGCTAGCCTGCTATAGGGTGGGAGACCACTTAGAGCACACACATAACATCCTAGCTGTCTTTACCTCAGACAACTCCTAGTGGACCCGATATCTGACTGCAGATGCATATAAAAGCCCACATGAGAAGAGGAGAAAAAACAACCAAGCCCCGCACAAATTACTGATCCATAGAATTGGGTCATAAATTGTGTGAAATTCTTTTTGCAGCAAAAGCTAACAAAACAAATATTGGAACTGTAATTGAGTGAGACTTTTGTGGATCTTGGGAAGGGGGTTGCAACTTGAAGAAATGTAAAAAATTGTGGCCAGAGTCTGATCTCTTTCTGGTTTTGTTGTTGTTGTTGGGTTTTGTTGTTGTTGTTGTTTGTTTGTTTTGTTTTTGGTCTCTCTGTCCCCCCCCCCCCAACACAAACGCGGGAGCACACGTACACGCTGTACAAAAGATGCCAGCCATAGCCTCTCAAGACTGAAAGGTTAACCAACCACATCCTCCCACTGCCGCTTGAACAATGTGCTTAACGCGTAGTGCCGCAATCACTGCTTAGCTCATAGATCTTAAGAGAAAAAGTTTTCTTAAATCTGGAAGAGCAGCGGAGGAGTCAAGATGGCGGAGAAGTAGCAAGCTGAGACTGCTTCAGCTAGCCGGAGATCAGCTAGATAGCTTATCTAAAGATTGCAAACACCTGAAAATCCATCGGCAGATCGAAGAGAAGAAGAACAGCAATTCTGGAAACAGAAAAACAACCACTTTCTGAAAGGTGTTTTCTTTTTTAAAAAATTCTTTTCTTTTCTTTTTTTTTTCTTTTCTTTTTTTTTTTCTTTTTTTTTTCTTCCTTTTTTAACCTCTTTTTATCCCCTTTCTCCCCACTCACGATTTTGGATCTCTTCTAATTTGGTTAAAGCATATTTTCCTGGGGTTGTTGCCACCCTTTTAGTATTTTACTGGCCCCCTCATTTACTCTTATCTGGACAAAATGACAAGACGTAAAAATTCAACACAAAAAAAAGAACAAGAGGCAGTACCGAAGGCTAGGGACCTAATCAATACAGACATCGGTAATATCTCAGATCTAGAGTTCAGAATGACAATTCTCAAGGTTCTAGCCGGGCTCGAAAAAGGCATGGAAGATATTAGAGAAACCCTCTCGAGAGATATAAAAGCCCTTTCTGGAGAAATAAAAGAACTAAAATCTAACCAAGGTGAAATCAAAAAAGCTATTAATGAGGTGCAATCAAAAATGGAGGCTCTAACTGCTAGGATAAATGAGGCAGAAGAAAGAATTAGTGATATAGAAGACCAAATGACAGAGAATAAAGAGGCTGAGCAAAAGAGGGACAAACAGCTACTGGACCACGAGGGGAGAATTCGAGAGATAAGTGACACCATAAGACGAAACAACATTAGAATAATTGGGATTCCAGAAGAAGAAGAAAGAGAGAGGGGAGCAGAAGGTATACT
>NC_081557.1:73744520-73816634 GCF_022355385.1 Mustela nigripes | reverse complement strand
ACTGCTAGGATAAATGAGGCAGAAGAAAGAATTAGTGATATAGAAGACCAAATGACAGAGAATAAAGAAGCTGAGCAAAAGAGGGACAAACAGCTACTGGACCACGAGGGGAGAATTCGAGAGATAAGTGACACCATAAGACGAAACAACATTAGAATAATTGGGATTCCAGAAGAAGAAGAAAGTGAGAGGGGAGCAGAAGGTATACTGGAGAGAATTATTGGGGAGAATTTCCCCAATATGGCAAAGGGAACGAGCATCAAAATTCAGGAGGTTCAGAGAACGCCCCTCAAAATCAATAAGAATAGGCCCACACCCCGTCACCTAATAGTAAAATTTACAAGTCTCAATGACAAAGAGAAAATCCTGAAAGCAGCCCGGGAAAAGAAGTCTGTAACATACAATGGTAAAAATATTAGATTGGCAGCTGACTTATCCACAGAGACCTGGCAGGCCAGAAAGAGCTGGCATGATATTTTCAGAGCACTAAACGAGAAAAACAGGCAGCCAAGAATACTATATCCGGCTAGGCTATCATTGAAAATAGAAGGAGAGATTAAAAGCTTCCAGGACAAACAACAACTGAAAGAATTTGCAAATACCAAACCAGCTCTACAGGAAATATTGAAAGGGGTCCTCTAAGCAAAGAGAGAGCCTACAAGTGGTAGACCAGAAAGGAACAGAGACCATATACAGTAACAGTCACCTTACAGGCAATACAATGGCACTAAATTCATATCTCTCAATAGTTACCCTGAATGTGAATGGGCTAAATGCCCCTGTCAAAAGACACAGGGTATCAGAATGGATAAAAAAACAAAACCCATCTATATGTTGCCTCCAAGAAACACATTTTAAGCCCGAAGACACCTCCAGATTTAAAGTGAGGGGGTGGAAAAGAATTTACCATGCTAATGGACATCAGAAGAAAGCAGGAGTGGCAATCCTTATATCAGATCAATTAGATTTTAAGCCAAAGACTATAATAAGAGATGAGGAAGGACACTATATCATACTCAAAGGGTCTGTTCAACAAGAAGATTTAACAATTTTAAATATCTATGCCCGCAACGTGGGAGCAGCCAACTATCTAAACCAATTAATAACAAAATCAAAGAAACACATCAACAATAATGCAATAATAGTAGGGGACTTTAACACTCCCCTCACTGAAATGGACAGGTCATCCAAGCAAAAGATCAGCAAGGAAATAAAGGCCTTAAACGACACACTGGACCAGATGGACATCACGGATATATTCAGAATATTTCATCCCAAAGCAACAGAATACACATTCTTCTCTAGTGCACATGGAACATTCTCCAGAATAGATCACATCCTAGGTCCTAAATCAGGACTCATCCGGTATCAAAAGATTGGGATCATTCCCTGCATATTTTCAGACCACAATGCTCTAAAGCTAGAACTCAACCACAAAAGGAAGTTTGGAAAGAACCCAAATACATGGAGACTAAACAGTATCCTTCTAAAGAATGAATGGGTCAACCGGGAAATTAAAGAAGAATTGAAAAAAATCATGGAAACAAATGATAATGAAAATACAACGGTTCAAAATCTGTGGGACACAACAAAGGCAGTCCTGAGAGGAAAATATATAGCGGTACAAGCCTTTCTCAAGAAACAAGAAAGGTCTCAGGTACACAACCTAACCCTACACCTAAAGGAGCTGGAGAAAGAACAAGAAAGAAACCCTAAGCCCAGCAGGAGAAGAGAAATCATAAAGATCAGAGCAGAAATCAATGAAATAGAAACCAAAAAAACAATAGAACAAATCAACGAAACTAGGAGCTGGTTCTTTGAAAGAATTAATAAAATTGATAAACCCCTGGCCCGACTTATCAAAAAGAAAAGAGAAAGGACCCAAATAAATAAAATCATGAATGAAAGAGGAGAGATCACAACTAACACCAAAGAAATACAAACTATTATAAGAACATACTATGAGCAACTCTACGGCAATAAATTTGACAATCTGGAAGAAATGGATGCATTCCTAGAAACATATAAACTACCACAACTGAACCAGGAAGAAATAGAAAGCCTGAACAGACCCATAACCAGTAAGGAGATTGAAACAGTCATTAAAAATCTCCAAACAAACAAAAGCCCAGGGCCAGACGGCTTCCCGGGGGAATTCTACCAAACATTTAAAGAAGAACTAATTCCTATTCTCCTGAAACTGTTCCAAAAAATAGAAATGGAAGGAAAACTTCCAAACTCATTTTATGAGGCCAGCATCACCTTGATCCCAAAACCAGACAAGGATCCCACCAAAAAAGAGAGCTATAGACCAATATCCTTGATGAACACAGATGCGAAAATACTCAACAAAATACTAGCCAATAGGATTCAACAGTACATTAAAAAGATTATTCACCACGACCAAGTGGGATTTATTCCAGGGCTGCAAGGTTGGTTCAACATCCGCAAATCAGTCAATGTGATACAACACATCAATAAAAGTAAGAACAAGAACCATATGATACTCTCAATAGATGCTGAAAAAGCATTTGACAAAGTACAACATCCCTTCCTGATCAAAACTCTTCAAAGTGTAGGGATAGAGGGCACATACCTCAATATCATCAAAGCCATCTATGAAAAACCCACCACAAATATCATTCTCAATGGAGAAAAACTGAAAGCTTTCCCGCTAAGGTCAGGAACACGGCAGGGATGTCCATTATCACCACTGCTATTCAACATCGTACTAGAGGTCCTAGCCTCAGCAATCAGACAACAAAAGGAAATTAAAGGCATCCAAATCGGCAAAGAAGAAGTCAAATTATCACTCTTCGCAGATGATATGATACTATATGTGGAAAACCCAAAAGACTCCACTCCAAAACTGCTAGAACTTATACAGGAATTCAGTAAAGTGTCAGGATATAAAATCAATGCACAGAAATCAGTTGCATTTCTCTACACCAACAGCAAGACAGAAGAAAGAGATATTAAGGAGTCAATCCCATTTACAATTGCATCCAAAACCATAAGATACCTAGGAATAAACCTAACCAAAGAGACACAGAATCTATACTCAGAAAACTATAAAGTACTCATGAAAGAAATTGAGGAAGACACAAAGAAATGGAAAAATGTTCCATGCTCCTGGATTGGAAGAATAAATATTGTGAAAATGTCTATGCTACCTAAAGCAATCTACACATTTAATGCAATTCCTATCAAAGTACCATCCATCTTTTTCAAAGAAATGGAACAAATAATTCTAAAATTTATATGGAACCAGAAAAGACCTCGAATAGCCAAAGGGATATTGAAAAAGAAAGCCAACGTTGGTGGCATCACAATTCCGGACTTCAAGCTCTATTACAAAGCTGTCATCATCAAGACAGCATGGTACTGGCACAAAAACAGACACATAGATCAATGGAACAGAATAGAGAGCCCAGAAATAGACCCTCAAATCTATGGTCAACTAATCTTCGACAAAGCAGGAAAGAATGTCCAATGGAAAAAAGACAGCCTTTTCAATAAATGGTGCTGGGAAAATTGGACAGCCACATGCAGAAAAATGAAATTGGACCATTTCCTTACACCACACACGAAAATAGACTCAAAATGGATGAAGGACCTCAATGTACGAAAGGAATCCATCAAAATCCTTGAGGAGAACACGGGCAGCAACCTCTTCGACCTCTGCCGCAGCAACATCTTCCTAGGAACAATGCAAAAGGCAAGGGAAGCAAGGGAAAAAATGAACTACTGGGATTTCATCAAGATCAAAAGCTTTTGCACAGCAAAGGAAACAGTTAACAAAATCAAAAGACAACTGACAGAATGGGAGAAGATATTTGCAAACGATATATCAGATAAAGGACTAGTGTCCAGAATCTATAAAGAACTTAGCAAACTCAACACACAAAGAACAAATAATCCAATCAAGAAATGGGCAGAAGACATGAACAGACATTTCTGCAAAGAAGACATCCAGATGGCCAACAGACACATGAAAAAGTGCTCCATATCACTCGGCATCAGGGAAATACAAATCAAAACCACAATGAGATATCACCTCACACCAGTCAGAATGGCTAAAATCAACAAGTCAGGAAATGACAGATGCTGGCGAGGATGCGGAGAAAGGGGAACCCTCCTACACTGTTGGTGGGAATGCAAGCTGGTGCAGCCACTCTGGAAAACAGCATGGAGGTTCCTCAAAATGTTGAAAATAGAACTGCCCTATGACCCAGCAATTGCACTATTGGGTATTTACCCTAAAGATACAAATGTAGTGATCCAAAGGGACACATGCACCCGAATGTTTATAGCAGCAATGTCCACAATAGCCAAACTATGGAAAGAACCTAGATGTCCATCAACAGATGAATGGATCAAGAAGATGTGGTATATATACACAATGGAATACTATGCAGCCATCAAAAGAAATGAAATCTTGCCATTTGCAACAACATGGATGGAACTAGAGCGTATCATGCTTAGCAAAATAAGTCAAGCAGAGAAAGACAACTATCATATGATCTCCCTGATATGAGGAAGTGGTGATGCAACATGGAGGCTTAAGTCGGTAGAAGAAGAATAAATGAAACAAGATGGGATTGGGAGGGAGACAAACCATAAGTGACTCTTAATCTCACAAAACAAACTGAGGGTTGCCGGGGGGAGGGGGTTTGGGAGAAGGGGGTGGGATTATGGACATTGGGGAGGGTATGTGCTTTGGTGAGTGCTGTGAAGTGTGTAAACCTGGTGATTCACAGACCTGTACCCCTGGGGATAAAAATACATGTTTATAAAAAATAAAAAATTAAAAAAAAAAATTGTGGCCAGAGGACAGATGATTAGTAGATTGCAAAAATACCGCAATACTTTGCAGTTCTTCCCAGCAAACATTTCCTTCCTTACTCTTTGGATCTGATAAGGCCTTATAATCGAATGTGACAGAGTGATGTTGAACAAGTCCTGAGCCTCAGCCTAAGGGATCATGATGCTTCTGCTCTCAGACCTTGGAACTGTGAGTCCTCTATGTGAACAACCCTGAGGTAGCCTGTTGGATGGTAAGAAACACATGGTCCATTTGCCTAGTGGCGAGCTAATCCATTAACATTAGTGCCTCAAAGCTGACTAGCAAGTGACTACAGATGCATGAATGATTCTTGCTGAGACCATGAACTTAGCTCTAACTGCTATTCTATAAAATCACGAGCTAAATAAATGATGGTTTGAAGTTACTAAGTTTTTGAGTGAATTATTTTGCAGCAAAAACTAATAAAAATAATACTGTTACGCTGAAAATAAATAAAAACAAAACCTAATACAAACTATGTTTGTTTAATGTTCACCTCTGTATGCTTAGGATAACTAGCCCCGAATTACCTTCTCATAGTTACAGGAAACAAAACGAAATATGTACAAAAAATATTCATTGATACTTAAACTGTGAAATATTCTCTAATGGCATATATGTATCAATGTCTAAAATATAAAAATAAACATATCAAAGGATTATTCCAGTCAGAATTTTGGTACGAGACAGAATGTAGCAATCAGGTACCCCCCCACACTCCACCCCCAATCCAGGCAACCCCCATCCCCCCAATAAAAAAAGTTAGCTAACAAAAAGTGATTTTTAATGTCTGTTGCTTGAATACTCTTAAATAGAAACATCTTATTGAAATGTTTGCATCTGTAACATTAACTAAACCTATTTTAAACAATAAAGACTTTGCAGTAGACTGTTTAGAATCATTACAGTGTGATGGAAGTTAGCAAAGTATGTCACAGGTCTCTTACTTCAAGAAAACCAGTCTTTCAGTTTTCCTTACTACTTACATGATGGATAATGGCAATTAGACAGTGGATTTCAGAAATGCTTGTGTAAAATACCATCACTATATTTAATAAGTATTTTAAAACAAATTTATCAGTATGCTTTATTTGTGAGGCTATCAGAAGTTAAAAAAGATAAACAATAGTTTCTTTTTTTTTTTTTTTTTTTTTAAAGATTTTATTTATTTATTTGACAGAGAGAAATCACAAGTAGGCAGAGAGGCAGGCAGAGAGAGAGAGAGGAGGAAGCAGGCTCCCTGCTGAGCAGAGAGCCCGATGCGGGACTCGATCCCAGGACCCCGAGATCATGACCTGAGCCAAAGGCAGCGGCTTAACCACTGAGCCACCCAGGCGCCCAAAAAAGATAAACAATAGTTTCAATTAGGCATATTAGTAAGAAATCCTTGAACTGTTTAGTACAATCTTATATCTTCACATGCTAATGGTTTCTAAATTATTTTAGCTAATTTTGCTTCAAGATAGTTCTTTTGGTTTTGCAGATGTGTAAGGTATATGACAAGATATTTAGAAATTATCAGTTAGATTATGACCTTACCTTACTAGTTGCTTAAATAAACTTTAGTATTATCCTTAATAATAAATTCAATTGAACATTAAGTCTTTCTGCCAATGATTTACTTGGTTAATTCAAATTTCCCTTTCATAGTTTACTTCTCTCAATAGTACAAAGTGTCAATACTATAACACTTACCACATTAAATAGTTATTTCAATATCTGTATTGATTAGCATTCTAAAAGAAAGATCACACTTTAATGAACCATGTATTTCCTGCCATAAGGTAGTGCTATACATATCGCATGTAACCATTAAGTTTTTGTCAAGTGAGAAACTGTACTAAAATTTTCCATGATATTGGTATTTTTTTTTTTTTTGGTATATTCCTTTTGTTTGTTTGTTTTTGGTATGGTAGTTTAACAAATGAGCAGAGAAATGAGGAAGTCACTATATAAGAGCATAAAATTATAGTTGTTTATATAATAACTAATTTAGCAAATGTTTAGCAAATAATCTACCAGACATGAAACCAAGTGCTCAAAAATGGTTAAGAAGATAGATATGATTCCTGTCCTCAAAAATATATAATTTAGTAAAGGAATAAATGTGGATGGAAGCAGAAATTCTTATTTTATTCTGTTTTCTTTAATTGTTTTATATTTTTATAATTGTTTCTAGAATAACAAGCAGTCTCCTTTAAAAAATCACATACGGCTTCTCAGGAATTATCTCAATGACCCTGAATATTGAATCTTAACAATGCAGTAGTTAATTTCTTTTTTTATATACTCCATAGAAAGCTTTAAACAACATGTAAATTTATGTAAAACACATACACTTATGCTAAGAAACATATAATTTATCCCTGGACTTAATTTGGAAAAATCTGGCACCTTAAATTTTACTAGGAATATGTAACTTGCATTAATTGGAACCAAGAAAAATCATGACCATTTATTTAACTTTAAAAGGTGATATGAGCAGTTTTCTCTAAAGTGAAATTTCTATAGTAATTATTAGATGAGGTTTGCCTTAACTGTAAGATCACTATTCATTATTATGTTTTGGTATACAAAACCCCAGTATCTTTCTGATTTTCCTCATGCTCAGTCCCTACCTGGAATGTCTCCTCCCCTTTTGCTTCTTCTCCCTGCTTTTCTTTTTTTCTTTTTTCAAGATTTTATTTATTTATTTGACAGACAGAGATCACAAGTAGGCAGAGAGGCAGGCAGAGAGAGAGGAAGGGAAGCAGGCTCCCTGCCGAGCAGAGAGCCCGACACCGGGCTCTATCCCAGGACCCTAGGATCATGACCTGAGCTGAAGGCAGAGGCGTTAACCCACTTAACCACCCAGGTGCCCCTCTCCCTGCTTTTCTGCAATACTTGTATTCTCCTGTAAGACTAGTTTAGGCACCCCCTGCTCAGTGGGAAATGTGCTTCTTCCTCTCCCTCTGCCTCTCTCCCTCCTCTTGCTCTCTCTCAATCTCTGAAATTAATAAACAAAATCAAAAAAAAAAAAAAAAAGCTAGGCTCAGGTATTATTTAGTTGGAAAATCTCCTTTGCTTCTACAGGTCGGGTAATGTTTAACAGACTGAATTCCCTCAACACACTTCTTCCATTGCTCTTGCCACACAGCAGCAGCTTATATGCCTTCTCCTCTATTAAGACTATTCTCCTCAAAGGCCCTGCTCTATCTCAGTTGTATTCATATACCTCCCATAGTGTGTTTGTTATTGATTACTATAGAACCCTCAGTTTCTGGACAGGTGCCTAGTGTGCAGGTGCTTAACAACTCTTTGTGGAACTGAGATAAATTCAGAATTCATCTACTGTACACTGATAAAATACTCTATAGAGCCATTAATTCTTTGTTAATGATAAAGGTGTTGTGATCTCCAAATTCTCTAAGTTGATCTTTTCCATTTCTTTTATATAAGGGATATCAGATGAAGAAAGGAAGTGAATAATAATAGCTCAATAGCTATCTCCAAAATTTCCTCTTCCTCCTTTTACAAGATAGAAAACATTCTTGAGAGGCTACCTACTGAGTTATTAATTCTGGAGTCGTAAAGTTCACTTTCGTATTGTAATATGATAAAAATAGTGCATGAAAGAAACTAGAGGATTTTGAAAAGCTAAAAGCTAAACACATCATAATACTTACGCATGCTTAGAATTTAACACAAAACAGATGCAGAAAGAGAAATTGCCAAATAAAAGTAGAATTTCAAAGATGTCTTGAAAATAATGGCCTCTCAAAAACCAACTCTTTGAAAATCACTTTGAGAAATAATATAGGAGTCAGTCTAAAACACAATACTTACATATCAATAGTGTTTCAAAATGTAAACTTAACCATGTTTGCTTATAAAAATCCTAAACCTTATGTGATATTAGAGAATAAGGACAGTCTTTTATTTACTAAGGCTTTCAGAAACTAAAAAGAATAATCTTCTTTTATATATTATTCTTACAGGCTGGAAATCCTAATATCAAGGTCTTTATTATATTATGCATTTCATCCCTCTGAAGGTTAAATTATATCCCCTGGATTCATAGATACATATAGGGTACTTCTCAAAAATAACAGAAAACTTATAAAACATCTCAGCATTGTCACATTATGATAACTAGAATCCATTGTGTGTTTCTCTTTTATTATCAACTCCTGTGGTTATTATAAAAAATTATTTTAGTACAATATCTAAAATATTTATATTTTCTTGTGAAGCAAAATGAATAAAACTATTGAAAATTGATGTTCCTTATACCTTTAATAGAAGTTAGAAACTTTCCTTGGTTAACAATAATAAAAAAAATTTAGATTTAGAGACCATAGTTGACATCTGTTTCTAAGTGACCTACTCTCAATGGTGGGTTTTTAGTTTATCTACTCCTACCTTTGCTGATTCCCTTAGCAACTCTACAAATATTTATTTATTCTCTAAGATAATTTCCTCCGAAGAACAGTTGTGACCCTTGTACTCTACATTCTTTGCCTCATTTTCAGCAGTAAAAGCAATGAATCATAATGCATCTCATAACCATTTTGAGAGAATGTTCAAAAGACTAAAAGAAGTTAATAAAATTAGGTTCATACACTATAAAAGGATACAATTACAGCAGCCAGAAGAGTGAGCTTTAACTAATGGGAAAACAAACCCACAGAACATCTGAAGAGGCAAATACAGGAGGATATTTTAAGATGTTTTTCAATTCATTCTCAGCAACTTTTGTAAGATTTTATTTTTTTAACAATTTGGCGATTTGCTCTTACAGAAGAGAACAGATGGTTTTAATGTTTTAAAAGTGATAAAATAAGTAAGGTTAAAAATAGGCTGAGTTCCCAGCTAAAGAGGTAAAACTATAGAAAAGAAACAATCTCTTTATGTCTTCAATTTTCAAAATGACATAGTGAAGAATTACAGATATTATTCATCATATCTTTGTTTTGAAACATCAAACCATATCTGGAACAGTATTCATGGCAATGAAGTTTTAAGCTCAAAGAAGCTCAAATGATAATGGTAGCTGTGTCATAAATGTGCCTGTGTTGCCCCTTCATCTCTCTCCCTTTATGGGCTGAGTGCTTCATATATGTATTACTTGCCTGACTCACAATGTTGTTGTATGAGTTGAATGAAATAATACATATAAAAGAGGAAGGTTAAAAGTTCACTTCATGATGTAGAAGTCAATTTATATATTTTAGCCTAGGTCTTAATTGTATAATGAAACTGCTTTAATTTTATTCTGAAATGATTAACTGAACATTTGAAGAGCCTGGTTGAAGAGTCTGATTTGTAGGTATGTCTTTAAAAATATACACAACGAGCATATTTTTGGCTAAGTGACAGGAGATGGCTCATGATGGTAGTTTACAAATATGAGGAAAAATTTTTCATATTATAAATGTAACCACATAATCATAGTATAAGCTTGATAGGAGTGAGTGATTTTAGATTAATATATGCAAATATTCCCAACAATGGGAATAATTGACCCCCAAATTTTAAATCAAATGAAGGATATTTACTATAATTTAACACTAAGTTTACTGAGAAAAAAGAAATTTAAAATATTATATTCCTTTTCTTCTTTTCTGAAAAACAACCACAAATAAAAACAAAACCAATTCCTACATCATACTACATCATAGGGTATCTGGAAAGTACCTTTTGAAAAGAAGTAAATGAAGTAATATTTGAAAATTTAGCATGTTGCCGTATATCTTATAGACAGTGGATGACAGCTATTATAATTATTTTTATTATTACTCATCTCTGTTTCCAGTGCTTTCTCAGTTGGCGGCATTTGCCAATATGGATGTCTAAGGTCAGAGTTTCAGAGAAACAGTCTCTGAGATGCAGACTCCATTAACGAATGACTTTGGGATCAACATTTTTGGAAAAAATGAAGAAAGCGGAATTGAGCAGGGTGAGTGTTTAATTATAATGCATTCATAGCAAGGGTTTCAGCTTATCTTTTATAACCATCCCTAGACATTCATCATCCCAATACTTGGGCATGGACTGCAGAGTTGGGGCATAACTTGAATCAGATATCTCTTTTTGGCTAAGGGCAATTCCCAGAGAGGGGATCTGGTGAGAGGTAGCAACCACGAATAGTTTCAATGGCTTGGGAAAGGAGTACCTCACTTTTGAAAGAAGAATCTGGGCAATACACCATGGTATCTGCCAAAAAAGTCTATAGTATCCTCAATTAAAATGGACATAGTTAGTTTCCTTCCTAATGCAATTCATTCGAGCAGGCTCAGAAATCAATTTGAATATGAAAGAGAGCTAAATACAAAAAAAAACAAGAGGAAGACAGAGGTATTTAAAAAAAAAAAACTGTCAAGATTTGAATAGCATCCTCTTAAAAAATAAATAAAAGCAAACACCGTGTGCAAATTGGAGTATTGAGAAAAGAAGAGTATTAGGCTTTGATGTTAATTTAGGTGTTCATTTCAGTAACTTATCTTGAACATTTGATATGCCTAGAAAACTACAATCTGATGATTTAAAGAGACTTTTATTTACTTATTTTAAGCAGTTTAGTATATATATACAAGATATTTGCTGCCTTATAAAAATAATCTTTATTAGATTGGGATGGGGAAGTAGTTCCAGAGTCAAAATCCACTGATTACTCATCCATGTACCATTGCAAGATAATTGATAGAAATTTAGAGCAATAATGATTCATGATACAATGGAAATTCTGAAATGAAACTCAAAATATTTGGAATATTTTGTGTGAAAATTTATATTAGAAGTTTGTTATATATATTTAAAAACTAGTAAGTCTAAGTAATTCATTATTGAAAGTGATTTAGAATTAGATGACAATTTATTTTAATAAACTGAATCAGTGACATAGTTGCAAAAACCTATTGGGGTCTACCAATGGTCACATTTCCAAAGAAACAGTCACTTTACTCCAGATTAAATTCATCCTTTGGTTGGATTAAAAACAACCAACCTAAAGAGAATGTAGTATTACAGAAATACCATCAAAATTAACATATGCATGGAATGGAAAAATAATTTTGGAGAAAAACAAAACTCCCAAAAGGAAAACAATTATGGAATCCTAGATAAGTAAGCACTTCTTTTTTTGTTTTTGTTCTGTTTTCTGTTTGTTTGTTTGTTTGTTTGTTTGTTTCAGGTAAGCACTTAATCTCTGGAAATAGTGAGCTAATAGCATATTTAAATTTGGAGTTTATAATCCAGGAAAGCGAATTCTATTAAGAAGTAAGGAGTGTTTTCTATTTCTCATTCCCCGCTTTCCCAATCTAATAACTTGAAACATCCCAACTGGCTCTGAAAGTATGGTCTTTTATCTCTAGAAAGTATGGTATTTTATCCCCTGAGAGATCACAGAGCACAGGTTATTGATTGGATTTTTTCCAGCATAGCCTAACTAAAATTGCCTTTCTCTAACAAGAAGTTTTATTTTTCTTTTCACACTCTCTCAGAAAAACAAACAAGTAAACTTGTAGTTCTTCACTAAAAAACATGGAAGAGAAACTAGTAACTTCTCATATCATCCATATGCTATGAAAATGTATCATAAAGGTAAAACCACTGTCAAAATGGACCTTTAATTGAACAAAAAGGCTCTGTATCTTCACTATAATACCACACCCAGAAAGTTTGTTTCTGTGGATTATATTCAAATGAACAAAGTGAGTCCTGTCATTTGGATGGCTTAAGCTATCTTTTTATACATGATAATGGTGGAAGCATTACCAGATTCTGCTCCATTTGACCAACTATGAATCAGAGTAAATGGAGGTGGGTGGGTAATCAACATGGGGTTACTACTCAGCTGTTACCCTGGTGGTATTATGACCCACAGATTACTCAGATGACATCCACGAGAACTAGGGAAGGGTCTTCTAATAATCAACTAATCTGTTACAACAACGAGATTTAATTATACTAAAAATCTCTGAAGTAATGCAATAGTTGGCTAAGCTGAGAAAATGCTTTACATCAGAATGTTTTTTCATTCAGCAGAGATTGACTGAGTAGTTATTTGGTGGACATCTATAGTACAAAGTAATAAAAAATAAAAAGCATATTTGTTTCTGGTTTTAGGGATCCCACAGTTTATCTTGTTTCATGAATGTATAAAATGTTATAGAATAATAGATTTTAATGGCATATTTTGTTCATGTTCATAGGACTACATGAAACATGTACGCATACTAAAGAAGATGGGCATTTTTTTTTTTTTTTTTTTGCTATGGGAACTACAACTACTTTGAAGGAGTAGTGAGTGGGTGGGGGATTTTCTTTCAATCTCGCATAGACAAACTGGGAGAATGAATGTGGCACATTTTCCTAGAATGGTCTGAAAATTTTAAGGTCTTTGAGAATAATCTCTCTCCTTCTTAGAGACTGAGATTTGATTAGTGACTATTCTGTCCTATTAAAATGACAAAGTGACTTCTTTTGTTAGGTTAGGTAAAAGATTAAGAAAGAGATTATAAAGCAAATATGTGCCAGTCAGAAGTTTGCAGCCGAGAACAGAAAGCTGGTGGGTTACCAGGACATTGGGATTCACAGCAACACTGAGATCCAGGAGGCAAGTAATCAGGTGATGAGGAAGGACAAGCCCTTTGTCAGGCAGGGAGAAGGTAGGGCTCAGAGTCCAGGAGGACATACTGCTTGAAAGTACAAATATTACTACTGAGTAGAATGAGCCAAAGAAAATGTGTGCCTTTGATAGTTACTGATCTTCTGCTCTTTCACACATTCCCTGATTAGTTACAAAGACCTCCACGACTTAGACCTGCTAATATGATGATGAAGAAAGTACAACCAATGCTTGAGACGTCCTCAGAACTTTGTGCCTTAGCAAACCCTGGCAGTGTGTCTGATGATTTCATTCATTTTTACAATATTAATATTGACCCATCAGGAAAGAAAATGATACCAGCTGAGCATGTACAGAATTGGATTCTGAGACTTTTACAATGCTTAGGAAATAGATGTTAATTCCTAAGAAGGTAAACTAGGAACAGAAGTAACCATAATAGGAAGATTGACATAGGCTAGAACTATTTAGCTAATGTAAAATCCTTAAAACATTGAAGAATTTGTATTCTGGTCTCTTTTCATGTATCTAATATTCCATAAAAACCATGGATATGAATCAGGTATGTTCCTTTATGGTTTCTATTGTTGGTATACGGAGTATCATAGTTACTCTTATTTTCCAATGCTCTGACATTCAGATCTGGTTGGTAATGGAGTGGACTACTTCATAGAAGTGAGTTACTCATCACCAAAAATGTCCCATCAGACACTAATTTAAATGGAATATCAATCTAGGACAAGCCCTATTATCTCCAATATCCCTCACAGCCCTGAGATACAATATCTTTTCCTATCTTAGGCTGCCTTTTTCTTTCATCTTTTCCTATCCTGATGAACTCTATGTCAGGTGTCAGCTTCTCCTCAAATAATATTATTTTCATATAATTGTTATGAGGAATTGACAAACTAGTGTGTGCACTATATATATATATATATTAGCTGAGTACTTGGCATATAGTAGGTGCTCAATTCATTTGCTCGCTTTCTTCCAAAATAATAAAAGTTCACATTAATCTGTTTCTTTTATGGCCTCCAAGAATATTCAGCTATAATAAAAAAATAGCAACTATTTTTATAGTCATGTTTTTCTTGCATTACCTAATATTCTACATTATCTTTATATTAAAGACTAGAGTCAAATCATCTTTTTTTTTTTAATTTCACACAGTTTTTTGACATTGAATGAACTCATAGGGTCAATGAATATGGATAAGGTAAGCTTTATAAAAAAGAACCAATAAATAATGCAGTTTAAAAAATCACACTGTATTTAATCTTGTCTCCCTTATTTAGTACTCATGTGGCTTGGAAAAGTCTTGTGTTTTAGTTTCCTCATTAAAAAAATGGGGTCAAATATCCCTACTATGCCTTCCTGGTTATATTGTTACAACCAGAGAATTGGGTAAATATGAAGGACCACTCAAATAATGCACTTTTATTTGGTTGCCCATTTAGTTACGACTTAGTATGTTCAGAGAATTCACAATGGGAAGCAGACCATCCTAATTACAGATATTTGGGTTTTTTCTCTTCCAAAAAACAGAGCAAATTACATGCTGCCATGATATTCAGTGCAACTCTTCTTTGGACATTATAAAAATTAAAGAAAGTTTACATTTTTAATGAACAATTAGGAATTTCAAGTCTATGGAAAACAATGGACCACTAAAGCTCTCCATTAAGACTTCATCTTTGGGGTTATCTGGCCTTGCTCAGGTGCTGTCCAGACATCCTGAGAGTATTAAGACGTTCTTGCAGGACTCTGACTAACATAAGCTATTATGTCAAAACACAATTGAAAATGCCTTATTTGATAATAAGGTGGTAATTTAAGAACAAAGCTTGTAATGGTCAATTCCTCATTGCTTAACCAGAATGAATATAAAAGCCACAAGCTGTTCGATTCCTGCTCCCCAGAGCTGTCTGAACTATCTTTCTAAAAAACACAAATCTGAATCACATGAGTCCCTGCTACATTCCAAATACAACTCCAGTTCCACGGCTTGAAAATCAGTGCCTTTTACAATAAGGTCTCTGCTGCTTTTAAAAAAAAAAAAAAAAATATATATATATATATATATATAAATACTGCCTTACAATGACTGTGTGCCCTCACTGTGCTGTCAGGGCAGGTGGTTCCTCACTGCTCCTGAAACATCCTCTAAACCCTTCTGCCAGACTGTCTTTGCTTTACCTACTCACTCTGCCTGAGATGCAGTTCATTCTAGCTCACAATCTAGCAAAATTCTACCTATCCAGGTCAGGTGCAAATTCTAGCTCCTGCTGGCCACATGCACAAGGTTCTCTGGGGACAACAGTTACAGCAGATCACTAGCTCTCATCCTGCAGTCTCTCTTTTTAAATGGTGCTCTCCTAGAGGAGAAGGTCCTTTACTTTGATCCTCCACAGTAGTTAGCTTGTGAAACTGAATTGAAATTAAAAACTTAAGGATAGCATCACTAATTTGCCAAATTTAGTTAATTCATATCATTGCCAAAAAAAGTGACTTGGGTGAATTGGATTAAATGTTTATATATGTATTAATGGATTGCTTGGACCCTTTTAACAGTGGCTTTAGTAATTTGGATTCACTTCAAATCAGTCAAATTCCTGGATTTGTAAAACACGGAGTAAGTAAAATGGGCAAGGAAAATAGAAAAATTTTCCATTATAGATGTTTTAATTTAAATTTCAAAGCAAGAGCTATTGATTTTGTTTAACTGGATATGATTATATGTTTATCTACTCACTCTCTTATAATGCAGTCTGAAAGCTGTTTTATTTAAAACAAAAGTGTACTGAAACATTGTATACAGATTTTATGATAGCTACACATAAACAGCTTAATCTAAAAAACAATGTGTAAAAAAGACACCAGCACAATTAGCTGAAAAGTAAAGAATTTCATTAAGCTATATATTATCAACTACGAGATGTCATTGGTACTTTTTCCCTCCCAGAGATTTGGTTGTTTCAGTTGACACTTTGCAGTGTTAATGTTAAAAAATATACTGCCTTTTCTTTTCTGAATTACCCCTCTTCAATCACCCACTGCTGGTTGAGGTCCCAGGGCAGTTAATCCAATCAAAGGCACACTCTTCTTTGCTTGTGTCCCTGAATTTGTTTGGTTTTCTTAGTCTGCTGTGCTAGCCTAGACCCCTCTGGTCTCTTTAATGGCTCTCCTTAGAAACTCAAAGTAGGCCATTAAACACCTTCCCTTCTGAGTGAGCTCTGTCCTGTCCCTCCTATTCCCAAAGTCTTCAATTGGTTTCTCAAACAAGATAGCCCACAAGTCCAGAGGCCTTCCCAAACCTCCCTTTTACATAACATTTTCATTTCTCCTTCTAAAACACATGATTTTAGGAATAGAATGGTTTTTTTTTTTTTCTTTTTTCTTTCTGCGTCCTCAATGTCATAAAATGGAATTGTCTCCACTGTATGTCCTTGAAGCCAGACAAGGCCAAATCAGTATTTGAGGTAACTGAGAGAAAGGGGAAGAATTTCTTTTACACCTTGCAGGTTTGAAGCTTCGAAAAATTTTTAAGTACATATGTATTTCTCTTAATTATCCCAAGTACACTAAATATGATGAATGCTAAATTACCTTAAAGCTAAATACTTTTTCGCTTCTCAGTAGGATAATTTGCTTTTTCTTCTATTCTATAGTTCCTTGTCACTTCTAAAATCTAGAGCCTAATTTTAACATGGCTTGTAACCATATGGGTTTGCATGGAGTAAGGAGTCAATTTTGTACTATTTAAGGGCAAGAAGAGCATAAGTATAAAGAGGGAAACAGCAGGTATTATTAACTCCCAACCTTATGAAAAAGATAAACAGTAATTATTGCTACAAAGGAATGATATCAAACCACACTAATAATGTTTAAGAGGCAGAAACAAGAATTCATACAATTTTACCAGAATGATTAATTTCTTTGTTGGTATTTTAAAATAAGGGACATGTTTATATGAAATAAATATTCATTTTAGACATATTTTTTTTTACTTTATAATTTGATCACCCAAAATGAATGTTTACAGATAATTGTAAGAAGATGTATTTTGATGGTATATTTTTTGTTTTCAAATGTGATATTTTTATACCACATTTTTCTGCTTCTGTTTTGTTTGTTCACAATCTTGAAGAAATTGTTAACCCCACGTAAAGGAAAAAGAAAAGTCACAAATCAGAGGAAAATGAATTTAATTTAACATTCTCTAAATATTTTACATATAGCATAACCACTAATAATTAAAATTAATTTATTTAGTTAGATTAAATAATGCAGTTGGTAATTATTTCTTATATATAGTTTCTCCCATTATTTTCAAAGTAAATCAGGATGAAAAGATAAATGTAGAAGAAAATGTTTAATTTTGGTTAAACTGGTGAATCCAACAAAGATAGCTCATCCTTATTCTTCTACTAATACAAATTTATCAAATTCTAGAGTAAGAAGGGACCTTAGCAATTTTTGGGTGCAAGTCTTTCACTTTACTTCTCTATGAGTGTAATGCCCAGGAAAGCCAAGTCACCGGCTTTTTGTTACAAAGCCTATTAGGGATTGAGCTGATACTTGACCCAGAAAATTCCTGACTTTGGGTCTTGGACTTTTTTCAATGTATCATAGTACCTGTAAAATAAAATCCAATCTAAACTTAATTTTATTTGGTCTTACTACAGCTGTGGTTTTTTAGTGCTTCCCAAAGTGTTTAGAGAAGAATGAGTGGATATTAATAAGTATAAAGAAGTATTTTAAATTGGACTTGCACGCATAAATTGCATTTAGATCTATCTCTTTAGCCAATGTAAAAGGGATATTTCAGCCAAAATATCTGTTACCCCAGTTGCATCATCCTTCTCTCTCTCCCTTTGTTACTATGTCACTCTTTTATCTTAAACAAGAATGTGGAGGAAGCAGGTCTTCTTCACTTCTTTATTGAGAACACTGTGGTGTTCTATACTAAAGGATTTGGTTCAAAAGATCCCCACTTCATTTAGTTGATTGCCACATAGATATTACAAAGAAAGGATTCGATAGGCAAGAAATGAATATACCTATGAAAGCTTATCTAAGGTTAGTGTGTATTTTTGACTATTGGTTGCATGTTTAAGCTCTGTCTAAGCTAATGTTTAATTCCTCTGAGGAATTAAAGAATTTCCAAAATCACTATTTCTTGAGGAGTAGGACAAGCAGGCTTATTTCATTTATTTATTGAATCATAATTACTGGTAAGACTGCTTAAATAACACTAGTATGTAGCAATATAACATCTAAGAAGTAAAGTGCAAATATTGATAATATTAATCAAGTAAATAAAAGTGGGAAAGAAGCCAGATTTGTATAATGAAGTATTTTAAGTTTTTATTGGAATTAAAAAAAATACTTTCAATTTGATGTAACATAAAATAACAAAGTAATTGTTTGAATCAAACTGATTTTTTCCTAGATAAGAAATTTGAGTGTAAATTTTAAAAATTATTAGTACTCAACAAATAAAAATGTATTAACTTACGGCCCTGATGCTTTCAAAATGTCCACCTTCTTTCTCGAAATCAATAGGCTGTCCTTTTAGTGTCCAGTAGAAAGTAACATCCAAACTAGCATCGTGAATTGCTTTGCAATTAAGGACAATGCTTTCTCCCACTGTTAACTCTGTTCTTTTAGGAGTAAGTTCTATTCTTGTAGGTTCTACAGAAATAAAAATATATTAATTAACATAATTGACACATAGTATTTCCTTGTATTTTATATTTTAAGTAATAGAGAAAAACTTAAACAAGAAATTTATGCAATGCCATTGCTCTAGATACACATCTTTAACTAAGCTATTATTAATTAAATATTACTTTTTTGTATGCTAGGGCATTTTGCTATACTTGTGTATGGAACTGATGATTTAAAAGTTACTATTCCTTTTAAGAAGTAAACTTATGCAAAAAAGATAAGAAAATATATAACGATAAGCAACATTTGGTATTCCCAAAGAAGGAAATTACCTGAGATCATGACCTGAGCCGGGACCCTGAGATTATGACCTGAGCCGAAGACAGAGGCTTTAACCCACTGAGTCACCCAAGCTCCCAGAAGGGAAAATTTTTTTGAGAAAAAATGTGTGTGTTTAATTATTTAATGATTCAATTAAATTTTTTAAAAATAGATACCCTTTCATTGTGTTTAGAGCCAATAAAGTTTAATATTGCTATACATCTAAAGGTTATTTAAGCTAGTGATCAAGTAATTGAAATATGGTATTTTTAATAAAGTAGGGAGGGGATGGAAATAATTTTGACTTAGTCCTTTTTCCTAATTAGATTTCTAATTGTAGATATCTCAAGAAGACTGACCCAAATGATTAAAAATTAGGTTAATTTTCCTAGTCTAGATCTGCTTTTGGCAATAGCATAGTCTGATGAAGCATCATTCTTAACCACTCATAAGATCCTTTAATATGTGACATCCTTCCAAGCAGTCAGAGAGGAAAGTACAATAGCAGAAAAGAAATGTAAATGTTACCATTCTAGAGGTCAGATATTCTGTTTGGCTTTCTAAATTCTCGCTTCATCAGAGAAGACAGATAATCACAGCATACTGATTGTAGTTTAACTTTGTGAGAAATGGAATGTTCTGAGTAATTAAATATTCCATTCAACTTGTGATTAACAGAAACCTTTTTTGTTATTATTTTTAAAATGTCTGTGAATTCAACATTGCTTCATTATGACAAAGATTGTTCAGCACAGAAGGCACAGACTAGCAGATATAGTCAGATTCCCATTATGTATGCTATAAATGAAGGCATCATTTAAATTATCTTCCTTTCTTCATCTTTTCCTTCCTTCATCCTTTCATCTAATGTTTGCTTCTTTTCTAAAATATCAGCGTACTGGCTGTTTTAATGACATTTTTATTTCTAAAGAAAAAGAAAACTTAATATTTCTATATTTTTATACCCAGGTATGATTCACTATTTGATACATGCCTACAGGGAAAAAGTTGATTGAAGATATAGTTCAGTTGGAAAAATTTTTCTTTGCCAATTGAAAAATTGAAAAATTGGGATTTTCTGTCTGTACTAAAGAATGATATGTAGTCTCAAAAAAATGTTCTAGGCCAAAAAGAAAAAAAAAGTTCTAGGCCAAAATCTAGTACATGTTTGAACTAGAAAACTAATAGAAAAATTTAAGTGGTAATATTTATAACACTAAAAAGTGACGGTGCTTAAAAATTCCATTGATGCAAACACCAAAGAACAGGTCAGGTAACCGTTTACCTGATACACATTCTGACACCACAATGTTTATGTCCTCCTTCCGCTACTCCTTTCTGCCCCAGACCCCAGTTGCAGTGATAACAAAGGGATATTACTGATTGATGTTAAAATTAATCTTGATAGAGGAAAAATATTTTTATATTGTTGAAATACTTTTGGATTTTGAGACATCCAGTAAAACTTCAGAAAGCTTTATCTCCTTCACATATTTTGTTTCTAATATTTCTAACATTTATATCCTCACATATTTTGTTCTAATGTTAAGTTTCTACCAACAAGGTGTTCTTTTCTTTATGGTCTTCTAAATAATGGAAAGGGACAATTTGGATGTGTTAGTTCCATCTTTGCAGTGTATCTTATCAATAGGAGCATGCAGACACATATGAGCAAACACATTTTACATGCATATTATATTTATTCACTTTCTGACAAAGCCATGAAACTATGCTTATAACACAGTTAGCTACATTTTCTTACCTTTTACAGATACTGATGCTATGATTTCAGCAGAACCAAAGATGTTTTCCCCTTGGCAAACGTACTTTCCCTCATCAGATTTAGAAGCATTTAACATCCGTAGACTTCCGTCTGGAAGAATAGCTATTCTGAAAATTATTAAAAAAGGTTTTTTCCTCTTTTACTTCAAATAAGCTAAGTGGTAAAATATTCTGATGATGTCTGAAACCACCTCCAAGGTAATGATAAATAAGATAAAGGGATCACTGTGAAAATATGCAGTAATAGTAGAAATGTTTTACCTTTCCAGAAATTATGCAATAAACCCACTTAATATCTTTTATACTTAAAAGGGTTAGGGTATTACAGGTTATTTTTCTTTTGACCCTTTTTGACAGTTAATTTTGAAACTGGTGGGAAAAGGTGACCCTGAATTTGGTTATTAAAACTTTTACTATAATATCACCCAGTGATATTTTAATATGAAGTTTGAGTATTTTACTTCAAACCCAGAGTGACCTCAAAAATCAAATATAAAAAGAAACAGCATAAAACATAGAGGAAGACAAGTACAGAACATAAAATTAATTGTACACAGCTAAGAAATGATTTATGGTAGTTTCTTTACAGTGCCACGAGTACAGCAAGGGTATGAAAATGAGACCTGATACCTGATACCTGGGCTGCTCACATTGCACTTCTTAAACTTAAAAACATGATAGTTGAGTTTGTGTTTGGGCTTTTCTGAGACCTTTGTTAAAAGTGTACTCTGAGTCATATGAAGGTGAAAAATTAAGGCATTATTAAAAATTTTTAGAAGTTCAGCAAAAATGAGGTTGACATTTGGGATTATCATTTTATCCTGTGTATTCATCATCCCAGAAATATATGGATTTCAGAGTTGATTAGTACTTTTGTCTTTTTTCTCCCTTCTATACTCCTGAAATATAACTCATTTTTTTTTAAAGATTTTATTTATTTATTTGACAGAAAGATCACAAGTAGGCAGAGAGGCAGGCAGAGAGAGAGAGGGAAGCAGGCTCCCTGCTGAGCCAGAGAGGCTGTTGCAGGACTCAATCCCAGGACCCTGAGATCATGACCTGAGCCAAAGGCAGCTGCTTAACCCACTGAGCCACCCAGGCGCCCCTATAACTCGTTTTTTTCACCAGTGCATCAACCTCCTCAAGCAACCTGAAACTAAATAGCAGTGGCTTTTATGGTTTTATTTGATATGACACCAGAGTTTGGACTGACTTTTAGGAAAGAGAAAGTAATAGGTGTTTGGTAAGAGCCAGTGGCCCTACTGAACTTAAAATACTAAAATCGAATTTCCCTAGTTCTGTAAAGAATAGTTTATTCAATGGTAATATAATTATCTTATATTATTTAAGAAGAAAAATGGGTTAAATATGTTTAGTCAATATCCTTCATGTTTTTTTAAAATATGTATTCAATCTTGCCAGTCACCGAGAACCGAGTTATTTAAAGCATTGAGCCTTTCAACAATCGGATTAGATTCTAGGTTGCTGACTATTGCTTATGAATTTATACTTATATACTATTATCAATAAAGATACTAGTTTTTTTTTTTTTTTTTTTTTTTTTGACAGAAATCACAAGTAGGCGGAGAGACAGGCAGAGAGAGAGAGAAGCAGGCTCCCTGCCGAACAGAGAGCCCAATGCGGGGCTCGATCCCAGAATTCTGGGATCACGACCTGAGCCGGAGGCAGAGGCTTTAACCCGCTGAGCCACCCAGGCGCCTCAATAAAGATACTAGTATAAACACATAATACTCTTTTCAATATACATCAGAACTGTTTTACAACTTATAAGAAGGAAAACAAACTTAGAGGCAAGCCAAACTAAGAATAGAGAATTTGTTTTTGTAGTTTATGTCTAGGAGAGACACTGACTTCAGACATTTGGAAAACACAGTGCCTTTAAATGTTATAAAATCTATTGAAGATGGCCAATGCAAGATTCTGATGATTAGATAGCGCTCATTTTGTATAAAAAATGAAATATATTTATTCCATTTATCCAAAGGTACACATACTATAACAGGATATATTTGAAAGTAAAAATTATACTTTTCATAAACAAATGGTAATATCTTATAAGAATTATAAACTTTATTGAAATATAAATTATAATATTTTACTAATATTTTGCAAATACCTATATTTTATCAATTAGCATAAATTCTAATCTAGGAGGTGAGAAATTTGGCTTAGAATTTACTTCATTTAGAAAAATAAATGCAGGGCGCCTGGGTGGTTCAGTGGGTTAAGCCGCTGCCTTTGGCTCAGGTCATGATCTCAGGGTCCTGGGATTGAGCCTGGAATGGGGCTCTCTGCTCAGCAGGGAAAGTGCTTCCCCCTTCTCTCTTTGCCTGCTTCTCTGCCTACTTGTGATCTCTCTCTCTCTCTCTCTGTCAAATAAATAAATAAAATATTTTAAAAAATGCATCTTGGGGCGCCTGAGTGGCTTAGTCATTAAGCTTCTGCCTTCAGCTCAGGTCATGATCCCAGGGTCCTGGGATCCAGACCTGCAGGGGCTCCCTGCTTGGCAGCAAGCCTTTCTCCCTCTCCCACTTCCCCTGCTTGTATTCCCTCTCTTGTTTCTGCCTCTGTCAAATAAATAAATAAATAAAATCTTTTAATAAATAAATAAATGTATCTTAAGACTCTGGGAGTATTTCAGTTCCTGATTTAAGATAAGTCCTTTCTCTCTGACAGGAGGCAATATATTATACTCTCCTTTTAAAGATATGTTTATGAACACCCCTGAATTTTAAGCTACTTGAGGAAGGAAGAATTTTGAATAGTATGGAGCTTTTTTATCTGTCAAGTCGCAGTGTCATTTAACCAAAAGCCTACCTCCAGTTCAATAGTAAATCTTTATTGGATGAGCTCATATATATATATTTTCAAATGTAGGAAAGATAAAACAGTTGAGACACTGAATATGATTTACTTTATAATGTCTGGTTATTATGTATATAATTACTTAGATAACTGAATATTGATTTAACATTTTCTTGCACTTTCCAAAGTTTTGTATATATTCTCATCTCTTCTATTACTATGTGTCTCCTACATTTTAAATTTTCAAATTTGGGGATTAATTCTGCTGAGAAGTCCTTGAAACTGGAGTAGCGTGGTAAGTCAGTGGTTAGGTAAAGGTCTCTTGGGGATATGGAGAGATTTTACAAATGCAAAGCAGCACTCTAGCATTCATCTTTCCATATTTTCATCTTCCCAAATCGTCTTTCCATATTTCTATCTCAAAATTTCTCTATGAGGTTCTGCCTAGCCCTGGAGATGTCTTGGTTCTCATTTTGTACCATATTCCTGGATCTCTGCTTTATTAATCTGCCCAATGCCACAATCTGTCTAGATTAGCACTATGTTTACTCTTATCTTGCAGGATTTATTGCTGACTTCCTGAATCCATCTTCATCTCCAAATTTCAGAGCCATTCCTCTTCCATTTTTGGCTTAAATATCAGATACCCCACAAACAGTTTAGGTTCTTCCAAGTAGACTGCTTCCCTGGAAATACTACCTATTTATCTGCCATCATTTTAGAGATCATGCTCTGACTTCCACAATGTATTTTTTTTTTTTGGTATCATATCATACATAGTGCATATGATATTATAGAATGATTAATCATTAATTAAGATTATATGCTTTAAAGTCAGAGAGAGCTGATTTCAAATCATTGCCATTGACTAGTATGTGTGTGATTTTAAGCAGTTTATCTCTTTCCTTATATATAAAATGTTATAATTACATTTAACTTGTTCTTCAAAACTGTTAGCTTAATGTAAATTTGTGTACTTTAGTAGTGTTGATAGCCATTAACTGAATATGTACTCAAAATATAAATAAAAATTTTGACAAATTTTAAAAGGAAAAAATAGAGTGTTGCAAACCTCAAGTATCTTGGGGTGTTCATTTAGTATTTTCTTGGGGACTAATATCTGAAATGAGAACTGAAGGATGAGAGGAAGTTAACTAGGAGTTAAGTGTGGGGAAAGGAGAGGGAATAGCATTTGCAAAGATATTGAGGTGAGAAGGACCACAAACTCTTGAAGAACTAAATGGCCAATTATGATTGCAACATATAAAGGGGGATGGGAAGGTCCCAAAGTGAAACTGGAGAGGTAGATAAGGGCAAGATCATGTAGGATCTAGTGTAATATGGGAAACGTTTGATCTCTATTTTAAGGTAATGGGAAGCTGCCATTTAAAAAAATATTTTATTTATTTATTTGAGAGAGAGAGAGAGTGAGCACATGAGGGGGGAGAAGGTCAGAGGGAGAAGCAGACTCCCTGAGGAGCTGGGAGCTCAATGCAGGACTCAATCCCTGGACTCCAGGATCATGACCTGCCGAAGGCAGTTGCTTAACCAACTGAGCCACCCAGGTGCCCGAAGCTGCCACTTTAAAAAAAAATAACTTTATTGAGGTGTGTAGGCATATAATAAGCTCACTTATTTAAAGTAGATGCTTTGAAAGATTTTCACAAGTGGATGCAGACACAAAACAATGACCACAATCAAGATAGTCAACACATATATCACCCCAAAGTATCTCTGTGTTCCTTTGTATTCTGTCTCTCTAACCTCTTCTTATCATACCCCTATCACCAAGCAACTACTGATCTGCTTTGTGTACCTATGGTAAGTTTGAAGTTTTACATAATTTTATATAAACAAAACCATAATATTATATATGCCTTTTTGTTTATGTCTTGATTAATTCAGTTAAGAGAAAGCTGAGATTTATCTGTGTAGTTGTGATGACCAATAATCCAATCTTTTTTTACTGCTGCATAGAATTCCATTGTATATATATACCATGTATATACCACTATTTGTTTATCCATTCATCTTCTGGTTGGACGTTTGGGTTATTTTCTGCTTAGATCTGTTACAAATAGAGCTGCTTTTAACATTTGTGTAACAACTATCTTATAGATAGTTTGCTTTTCTCTCTTTTAGATAAGTATTTAGGACAATTTACTGGATCATAGGCTTTATGTTTATTTTTTATTTTTATTTTTTAGAAGATTTTAATTTATTTATTTGAGAGAGAAAGGGAGAGAGACAGAGAGAGAGAGAGAGAGAGAGAGAAAACCAGCGCGAGAGAGGAACAGGAAGAAGGAGACTCCCCACTGAGCTGGGAACACAATGCAGGGCTCAATCCCAGGACCCTGGGATCATGATCTGAGCTGAAGGCAGATGCTTAACCAATAAGCCACCCAATATCCCTATGTTTATGTTTAATGTTTAGCTTTTTTAAGGGAAATGCTATACTGTTTCTAAGCAGTCATACTATAATTTACATTTCTAGGAGCATTGTCTGAGAATTCTTGCAACACTTGAACATGATCAGTCTTTTTAATTTTAGCTATTATAACCATTAGGTAGTAGAATCTCATTGTGGTTTTTAGTTGTATTTTCTTAATGACTAATTATGTTGAGCATCTTTCAAGTGCTTATTTCCCATCATATATCTTCTTTGGTGAAGTGATCAAATATTTTGCCAATTTTTTAAAGATTTTATTTATTTATTTGACAGACACAGATCTTAAGTAGATACACAGACACAGATCTTAAGTAGGCAGAGAGGCAGACAGAGAGAGAGGAGGAAGCAGGTTTCCTGCTGAGCAGAGAGCCCGATGTGGGCCTCAATTCCAGGACTCTGGGATCATGACCTGAGCCGAAGGCAGAGGCTTTAACCCACTGAACCACCCAGTGCCCTATTTTGCTAACTTTTTAATGAAACTGCCTTCTTATTCAGGTTTGATAGTTTTAAAAAAAATATTCTAGCTATAACTCTTTTTTCAAGTGAAAAAATTTCAAATATTTTCTACCAGTTTAGGCATGTCTTAATGTTTTTCCAACAGCAGAAGTTCTTAAAGTTGATAAAGATTAATATATCAATTTATTTTATGCTTTGTGTTTTTGACACAAAGTTTACCTAACCTAAAGTCACAAAAATGTTTTATTTTCCTCTAAAAATGTTATAGCTTTAGGTTTTATGTTTATGTCTATGATTCTTAAGTTAGTTTTTCTTTATGCTGTGAGGTATGAATCTAACTTTTTCTCCTGGTTATTTTACTTTATCTTTTTTTAAAATTTAATTTTATTTTAATTCCAGTGTAGTTAACATATAGTGTTATATTAGTTTTAGCTGTATAATGTAATGATTCAACAATTCTCTACATCACCCAGTGTTCATCACAACTAGTGCAGTCCTTAATCCCCATCATCTATTTTACCCCTTCCTCCACTTACCTCCCCTCTAGTAACCCAAAGTAGTCTGTTTCTTAGGAGTCTGATTCTTGGCTTATCTTCTCTCTCTTTTGCTTTGCCTTGTTTTATCTTGGTCATTTGTTTTCTTTCTTAAATTCCACGTATGAATGAAACCATATCATATTTGTCTTTCTCTGACTGGCTTATTTTGCTCTCCATTCATGTCTTTGCAAATGGAAAAATTTTATTCTTTTTTGTGGCTGAATAATATTCCAGCATCTATATCATCTATATCTATATGTATATCTAACATCTATATCTATCTATGCATGACACTTCTTCATCCATTCATCAATCAATGGACACAGGTTGCTTCCATAATTTGGCTATTGATAATGATGCTGATCATAGGGGGTACAACTATTTGAACTATTATTTTTGTATTCTTTGGGTAAATGCCCCGGAGTCTGATTGGATTATAGGGTATATCTATTTTTAACTTTTTGAGGAATCTCCATACTCTTTTCCAGAGTGGATGTACCAGTCTGCATTCCCACCAATAGTTGATAAGGTTTCCTTTTCCTCCACATCTTCACCAACACCTGTTGTTTCTTGTATTTTTGATTGTAGCCGTTCTGACTGGTGTGAGGGGATATCTCATTATAGTTTTGATTTGCATTTCCCTGATAAGGAGTGATGTTGGGCATCTTTTCATATGTCTGTTGGCCATCTGTATGTCTTCTTTGGAGAGATGTCTGTTCATGTTTTCTGCCCATTTGTAATTGGATTATTTGTTTTTGCGGGGTTGAGTTGCAACAGTTCTTTATGTATTTTAGATAACAGCCCTTTATTGGATATGTCATTTGCAAATATCTTCTGCCTTTTAGTTTTGTTAATTGTTTCCTTCCTTGTGCAGAAGCTTTTTATTTTGATGTAGTCCCAATAGTGTATTTTTTCCTTTTATAATCCTTTCTTCAGGAGACATACCTAGAAAAATGTTGCTACAGTTAGGGCCAGAGAAATTACTGCCTGTGCAAAATTTTTATGGTTTCATTTAGGTCTTTAATCCTTTTTGAGTTTATTGTTGTGTATGATGAAAGAAAGTGGTCCAGGTTCATTATTTTGCATGTAGCTGTCCAATTTTCCCAACATTATTTGTTTAAGAGACTCTTTTTCCCATTGGATATTTTTTCCTCCTTTGTTGAAGGTTAATTGACCATATAAATATAGATTCATTTCTGGGTTTTCTATTCTGTTGCAATGATCTATGTGTCTATTTTTGTGCCAGTACCATACTGTTTTGATCACTATGGCTTTGTAATATAACTTGAGGTCTGACATTGATTTGTTCCTTTATGTTTTTAATTAACTGTTTTATGCATTTAAGTGCTTCCATGTTGGGTGCATAAATATTTATAATTGTTATATCTTCTTGTTCAATTGCCCCCTTTGTTATTATGTAGTGTCCTTCTTTGTCTCTTGTTACAAACTTTGTTTTAAAATCTATTTTAATATAAGTATTGCTACTTTAGCTTTCTTTTGACATCCATTTTCATTATAGATGTTTCTTCATCTCTTCACTTTCAATCTGCATGTGTCTTTAGGTCTAAAATGAGTCTCTTGTAGGCAGCATACAGATGGACCTTGTTTTTTCATCCATGTTATTTGATTGTAGCATCTAGTCTATTTATGTTCAAAATTATTGATTAATATGTATATATTGTCATTTTGTTGCTAGTTTTGTGGTTGTTTTTGTAGTTTTCTTTGATCCTTCTATTCCTCTCTGTCATGGTTTTCTTTAGTGATATATTTGAACTTTTTCTCTTTATTCTTTGTATACCTATTAATGTTTTTTATTTGCAATTACTGTTAGGGCTGTATATAACATCATCTGCATACAGTAGTCTATATTAAGTTGATGGTCTCTAAAGTTTAAGGCCATTCTTTACTCCTCTTCCCTGCATTTTAGGTATTATGGTGTCATATTTTACATCTTTTTATTTTGTGAGTTCCTTGACTTTTTTTTTTTTCTTCACAAAAACATTTATTTTTTTGATGCTTTTTTGTCTCATACTTCATAATGTCACTTTTGGTCTTCATACTGAAAGAGTCCTTTTTACTGTCTTTTTCAGGCTTGGTTTAGTGGTCATAAATTTCTTTAGTTTTTGTTTGTTTGGGAAGCTCTTTATCTCTTCTTCTATTCTGAATGATATCCTTGCAGGATAGAGAATTCTTGGCTTCATTTTTTCCCATTCAGCACTTTGAATATATCATGCCCCATTTTTTTTTAAATTTTTATTTATTTATTTGACAGAGAGAGAGAGAGAGAGAGATCACAAGTAGGCAGAGAGGCAGGCAGAGAGAGAGGAGGAAGAAGGCTCCCCACAGAGCAGAGAGCCCGATGTGGGGTTCGATCCCAGGACCCTGAAATCATGACCTGAGCCGAAGGCAGAGGCTTTAACCCACTGAGCCACCCAGGTGCCCAAACAACTTCAGCTGTGCAACACTCTTCATGCCACATTTTTCTGGGTAGCAAAGTTTCTGCTGAAAAATCCACTGAGGTTTTCTTTATAGGAAACTTTCATTTTTCTGCTTTTAATTTTTTTTTCTTTATCACTACATTTGGCATTTTTAATTTTTTTTTTTACATTTTTCCATTTTATTTATAGTGGGTCTTGGTGTAGATCTGTTTTTGTTGATTTTTTGGGGGGTTTTCTGTACCTACTGGATATGGATCTCTCATCTCTTCAGCTTGATTGCCTTATATTGCTGTATCCACCAGGTCACTGATACATTCTTTGGCTTCCTGTTACTTACTGTTCATTCCATCTGTTATATTTTAATTTACAATATTAATCTGTTAATCTGTTATATTAATTTAAAATTTAATCTGTTATATTTTAAATTTCATTTATTGAGTTCTTCATCTTTGGTATGTCATTTAAAAAAATCTCTTTGTTAAGGGTCTCACTGATGTACTCCATTCTTTTCTCATGTTCAGTGAGTATTTTTATGATTACTTTATATTTTCTATCGGGCATATTATTTATATCTGTTTTGCTCAGATCTCCTATTGTGGTTTGTCATGTTTTTTCATTTGGGAAAAATTCCTCTGTCTCCTCAATTCGTCCACCTCTGTGTCTGTTTATGTTAGGAAAGTTAGCGCTATCCTCTGCAGAGGTCCTGGAGTGCCCTGCAGTAAAGTGTTCACTAGAACTTGCCACTTACAGGAGTCTCTTATGTGTGCTGCCTATAACCTGCTATTGTGTTTGTGTAGCATTAACTGTTGTGGGCTGTGCTTGCTCTCTGTGGTATTAGTGAGACCTAGGCAGACCGGCTCTGAGGGAGCATGATCCTTGGAGGGCTTGGGGTCAGTGTGACAATGTTAGCAACTTTTGCACCAAGTCACTAGTCTTAGACCAGATTAGGCCACAGTTACAATGTGCATGAGTGGCATCCACCAGATAATAAGATGCATGGCTGAGGTAGTGGCAAGGAGGGCCTGGCAACTGGGTGTGACACACAGTGTCTATGCATGAAGAGAGGCTGCTCCCAGAGTGGGGAGGTCACTAGGTATGGCATACTGTGTCCGCAAAATTTGCACTAAGCTGCAAATCCTAGGCCTATTGCCCAAAGTACATCAGCAGTTGGGGGTGCAGCACACAGCAGAAGCCATTGCCAGGGCATTTGGTGTCTGTGCCCCATGGCTGGGTGCATTATACTGTGTTTGTGTGTGTGGTGCCTGGTCAAGGCACATGAGGAATTAACAAAATTTGCACTGAGACACTAGTCTTAGGCTAGATCTCCTGAAGTTCAGCGACCATCTGGTGCATGAAACCAGGAGGCAGTGGCTGGGCAGAGCATATGCATTACTAACAAAATTTGAGTTGAGCCCAGAGACTTGGCCAGCAGGCTTAAAGAGAGCAAGTCCTCAGGAGAACTCATAGGCAGGGCTCACAGCTAGCAGGTTAGGTAGCAAGTGTCTTTGTAGTTCCACCTCCTGCAGGTGGCTCTGTGTTTATGGTATGGGGCAAGGGAGGAAAATGGTGGCTACCAACCCCTTTGTTCCCAAAGAAGTCCCCCAACATGCTCTATAATTAGTATAAACAAATATTTTTCCCATTGTGCAAGCTGCCACTTCAATGTTGCTCTACTTGGACTGTTGTCTCTTTAGGGGCAGGGACCCTGTTATCACTCCCCCTGATAGCTCCCCCAATGCTGAGCCAGCTGACTTTTAATGCTCCAGAATCCAAGTCCCTCTGGTTATACAAACTCATGGAATTCAGCCCCACTCTCTTTCAAGACCACCCATTATGAGGATTCTTTTTCCCTGTGTGGGCTCTCTGGTGTTTTCTTTTCTCCACAACTGGAGCTCCCTCCCTCCTATGGGCAGCTCCCAGCCACCATTTCTGCCCTTCCTGACTTCTCAGATATGGCCTCTCTTCTATACTTTGTTGTGGAGTTTTTTCTGCCACTCTCTGGATTTTTCTCTGGGTTATTGACTCATATATGAGTGATATATAGTTATAAATGTGGGGTGGGTGAGCTTTAGGTCTTCCTACTACATACCATCTTGCATCCCTTCCATTGATATGACTCTAACTTATTATTATTTTTTATTGTTGTATTTTGTCTTTGTTTTTGCATCAGGATGTCCATTGTCCCAGCATCATTTCTGAAAAAAATAATGTTTCACAATTGAATTGTTTTTTATTTTTGTCAAAAATCAAGTGAGTATTTTCGTGTAGGTCTATTTTTGGTTGTCCTATTCTGTTCTATTGATCTATATCCTATTTCTCTAACAAATGAAATTATCTTAATTACTGTAGCTATATAGTAATATGTAATATCAGGAAGAATAACACCCCTAGCTTCATTCTTCTTTGTTAAGATAGTTTTGTTAAAAATTTTACATCTATGTTCTTAAGAGACATTGGCCTATAATTTTATTTTATTTTTTTTGCCTGGTTTTCTTTTCAGAGTAATACTGCTTTAATAGAATGAGTCAGTAAATATTCCGCCTCTCCAAATCTCTAAAAGAGTGTCTAGAGTTATTATTTCCTTCTTAAATATTTGGTAGAATTCTTCAGTAAAGCCATCTGATCTTGGTACTTTCTTTGTGGGAAGACTTTAAGCTACAAATTTAACTTTTAAAATAGATATAAGGCATTCAGATTATCTACTTATTAAATGAGCTCAGAAAAGATTTTTAAGCTGGGTAGTGTATTTGCAAAAAACAAGTTTCCTTTATTACTTGTGCAAATGCAAAGGTTTTTTTTTTCTTTTGGCTTATTATATTTCAGTTCTGCTTAGCCATAATAAATTGTTTAGTCCAATATGGTTATAATCTAGTAACAGGTTCTAGTACATCATCAACTCTTTGTATAAATTCAGGCAAATTCAGGTCTTACTATTGGACACTATAAAATTCAGTAGTTCATTCAAAAGTGGTGCATGTCTTCTCATCGATTTTTCTTATTTTCTTCTCTTAGTTTTATTTCTATTTGGTTGAACTATATGAAATTTCCAATAGTTGGTTGTTTTTGTCCTGGAAAAATGGCAGTCTCACTTGGTTCAGCCTAATGGTTATATGACTTTAGTGCACCAGTACTCTTGAAGTACTACTGAAGGAAGAAAGTTCTGCTTTTTTCAGGAGTGACTTGCACATATGTGGTCTCCACTATCTGTGATTATTTTCTTTCTCAACTGGCCAATTATCTGGCACTCATGATTCAATTGCTCCACCCAACTTGGTAACTGGCTCTCTCAACTAACAAATGACATTGGATCTTCTGGATGCCATCCATCAAAAATCAACTGCAGTATTCTTTAATATGTCACCTTTCTTCGGGAATCCAGGCTGAAGTGGTTATCCAGTTGCCAAGACAGAAAAAATGGAATATGCCAAACTATATTAATATTTTTATAGTTACTACATGGTAGTGGCACACAACACTTACTGATATTTCATTGACCAAAACAAGGCACTTGGCCTCAAATGCTTCAAAATAACAGGGAAGCACATTCCTACCATGTGTCTGGAAGAAAAACTAGAAATATCTGGTCAACAGCATTAGTGATTACTGTCTTTCTTGTGCTATGCAAAATATGACAGACAATATAAGAAAAATTTTAAGGCAGAATCACTGTCCATAATGTTCAAACAATTTGATTATTCACAAGGACTACAGACCAATGTAATTATGTGTCTGCCAGGAGTTCTTGTGAAGCTCAGAAGAAGAGAGAACCAATAAAAGTTGGAAGAGTTGTTACAAGTGGAAAGCTTTATATAGGTCTTAAAGAGTAGATATGTAGAAAGAAGTGGAAAAATATTTTTAGAAAAAAGGAACAAAATGAGCAAAGGAGGAAAAAAATTCAGAAATCGGTATGCTATGTTTATAAAATAGAGAAGAGATGAAACAAACCAGAATAGCATTTTTACTTTTAGACAAAAATTTCTAATAGGGTTTGAAGAAGCATGATGGCAATTGTGATGCTGGTAGCCACTAATCATTAATAAAATGAAGAAGTGCAGTGTAGTGCAGTGTCTTTGTGGTAAAAAAGAGCGAGTGGGGCTGAGGGTTTTGGTGCCGTACATAGTGAAAGGACTCATGATTCAGAAAAAGTGGGTTCATGGAAGCTCACATAAATACTGCTACCTTTTATTATTATTATTATTATTATTATTATATTATTATTATTATTATTATTTTGGCTCTACCAGTTACTCTGAACAGAACTCCTTTGAAATGAAACACCCTACAGATTTTTTATACCAACCATAGAGTGGGAATGTGTCTATACATCAGGTCAAAGGAGGGAACTCAGACCAGAAAGAGAACAGCTGTGCAGAGACTTTTCTCACCTCAGAGAAAACCAAGAGCCTTAGGTAGAGGTGATCTGGATTGAGTGTGCAGGTCATCTTTATACAATAGGACCTTCTGCAGTATCTCCCAAAGAGCACAGATATACAAGATTTAACAGTGAAGGAACTTAAAACTCTACCTACCTCAGTTCTCTGTGTTGGTGAAAGAAATAGCTATCCTCATAATAGGAAAGATATATGCAGTTATGATTAAAGGAGATAAGAACTAAATGGAAACACACTTTTCTGAAGAAAGTAATCTAAGCTGAGACCTGAAAGAGTGATAGGAAATAGTCCACTGAATGTCTGGAAGCTGAGGAAAGAGTGAAAAGTGCCTTGTGTTCATTACTGCTTATTGAATAGTTTCTGTATTGCAGGCATTCTGGAAGTCATCTGGGATATGATGATAGATAAGTCCTGGTTCCTACCCTTAGGAGCCACAGAAAATAGAGGAAGCATTAGACAAGTAAGCAGAAAAGTAACATTTAGTGTAGTAAGTTCTGGAAAGGAGTAAGTTCAAGGAACTCTTCGGAGTACACAGGAGGGACAGCTTACTAGGCTGCAGGTTGTGACCATGGTTAAGGTTGTGATCATGTCAGAGGAGGTGATAACTCAATGGAAGGCTGAAAATTAGGTGTCCTACTCTGTTTTGGGGCTTAGGTAAAATGACCTATTGATAAGACTATTGATTTTTTTTTCCCAATTGCTCTTCTGAATTTTAGTATTTCACTTGCTTTTATTCAAATTGCACATTACCTCTGGATTTAACTTCCTAAATCACAGATCTAACAATACTTTTGCCAAAACTTTTTATGTTTCCCTATGGTCTTCAAAATAATGTACTTACTCCTTAGTAGAACAGTCCCAAGTCTTCAATGGTCATAACTTTTGTCATCCCCTGATCATAGGGGGGTGTTCTTTGTAAATAGTGAAACTGTCCTGTAATATATTCTCAATATATGTATTTTATTTTACTTACAATTATGTACACATCATACACACAAAAACAGAGTACTATACTAATATACTAAGTACATTGTAAACAAGCAATAGTTAGAAATTACAATTGTAAATAGAACCAGATACATTATGCTATTTTCTCCTTTCCTTCCTCTTGCCCCTTAATGGACATTCTACACATTCTCATTGTTCAAATCTTTATTTGGAGATCACTGCTCTAGTCATATAAGACCATACACTATTCAATGGTCAGACTCTCAACTATTTATCACTGCTCAAATACTTGTTTTAGCTGAACTCCTCCTTAATTCTCTTTAGTTAGAATTATTTCTTCGAGTTTTTTTGCTTTTGTTTTTGTTTCTTCAGAAACTCATTAGAACATTTATCATATTTTGCCTTAGTATCCAACAGCTAGAGTGTTTTATCCATTGAGCATATAGTCTCAGCATTTTTAAGGGTCTGCATAAAGATTCGGGACATGAAAAAAAAGTCATTGGCTCTAACAATCAAAAATAACTATAGTGTTGAAAATAATACAAAGTAATATTATAGCAGTCAACTTTAACATATCTCTACCATTTTTATATTTAAAATGTTACCAGTATGACCATATAATTAAAAATTTACTATTATATTAACATTTTCAATGATAAAGTTATAAAATTATTTAAAATACTTTATAGCAAAAAGTACAGTTTTATGGGATATAGATACATTTTATTATTCTACATAAAGTCTAGGATGGGATCTTTAAAAAAATAAGAGAGCTTAGGACCTGTGAAGGTCTTGAAAAGATTCTACTAATGATAAACTTTTAGTGATCACTTTGTTTATGTCAGGCATCCCACCAATATTCCACACTATTTCACAAAATGCTTCTAACCATTATGTGAGCTGACCACTGTTAGTCTCATTTACTCATGAGAAAACTCATCATCATTTATTGGTTTGTCATCATTTATTATTTTATTCATGGTTAATCAGCCCTGATTTCCAACCGTCTCTTTGATTTGTTTTTGTTGCCTGTCAGTACCTTCCTCACTAATTTGTAACCTCTTTCACTTATTGTCTTCATAAACTCCATATTTGCTGGTACTCAATAAATGGGGACTGGATTAAACTAAATATACCTTAGCCAATTTAATTTATAGATGAAGACTTGAGGACAAAGTAGTTCAAATCTTTTTTTTTTTTTTAATGAAATTTCCGCGGCATCTGGGTCGCTCAGATAGTTGAGCGTCTGCCTTCAGCTCAGGTCATGATCCCAGGGTCCTGGGATTGAACCCCAAAAGGGGCTCCCTGCTTGGCGGGGAGGCTGCTTCTCTCTCTTCCTCTACTGCTCTCCCTGCTTGTTGTCTCTCTCTCTCTTTCTATATTTCTGTCAAATAAATAAAATATTAAATAAATAAATAGACAGATTTCCAAAAGAAAAGAAATTTCACAGTTTGTTTTGATAACATTTATTAAACTCTTATTAGCCATACCCTATACAAAGCTCTTTTAAAACATTACCTTCTTTTAACTCTTAGAAAGATCCCCAAATATTGTTCCACTTACTTGATAAGGGAAAAGGAAGACAATAAGGCAAAAAGGACTGAAATAAATACCAGGATTTTAGACTAGGCCCTGCTGCATTCCAGAATTTGTAGTGCACTTTCAGCTACCAGACATTAACCCAATGTAAACACTAAAAGAAAGCTTTGCATAAAATCACACTCTTAGTGGAAGCTCTCACCTACAATAAAAGCTGACAGAAGTGGAATTCAAGGATAACAAGACACATGTTTTCTATAGATGATGGAAAAGGGAGAAACTCATATTCCTTAACTTGATCCATAAGATTTTTGAAAAGCTAAGAGCAACACACTCAAAGTTGTCTGGGCTGTCACTATGGTCTACTCTTTAGATGCAATTTAGCTGAAAGGAAAAAGTGAGGTGACCCAGAAGGACATGTATGACAGCTTTTAGAAAGCGAGAGAGAAAGCTTAAGTGTAGAAGTTACTTTAATTAATGGGCTTCATCCTTAGCTCTGAGCATCTCTATGAGCAACCTAAAGAAATTCCAGAACCTTTTGTACCGAGCCACTGAATAATTTCAGAACCTCCAGGCTCTGAAAAAAAAACAGTGAGAAGGAGACAATTTTCCTGTCAGAACTGGTATCAGAAGTGCTTGCCATTAAACAAAACAAAACAACCCAGGCACACACTTATATTGCCTTCTTTTTGAAGGACATCTCTACAAGGATTTGTCATGGACACAATAAAATTAACATATTCAGAACTATACTCAAATCTTTTTCCTCAGATTGGCTTCCTACTCCAATGTTTTCTATTTTACATGAGTCTCTGAAAATTCTGTGTGTGTGTGTACCTATTTTCGTGGACAGTGTGTAACTTCCCTCAGATTCTCATGGGAGTCTGTGATGAAAATAAGCTTAAGAACCACCATGAAATTGTTTTATAGATGAGGTAGCTCATGGCATAATTCAAACTATTAACTCAGAGATTACCAATTACTTTTCTTTTTCTCTCATAACAAATTGGTCAAGCTGGATCTATTGCACATTTTAAATATCTCGTAAATCCATTCCCTTGTTTTTTGGCTTACCAGAAACTCTACTGTGGGTAACAAACATGAAGTGGCTTTATTTTTTCAAATCATTGCCTTTAACTATTTTCTGTCAAATACATTTTTCAACTTCCTTTAGACATCCAAGAAGGTCCCATAGCTTTAAGATGATTTTCCGTTGTTACAAAGATAAAATTTATCTCTAATTTCCTGATCTTTTCCTTCCTACCTCAGCACTAACAAGTGACTTAGACCCAAGGCCCAGCAGCTGCTAGTGAAATGGAGAATCATTTCTTTACACATTTTTCTTTTTCTTTTCCCAGTTCCTTTTCCCCTCTATGTGTTAGAGTAGGGAGGAAAGGCTAGAAAGGGATCCAGTGTCTTGTGCTTATCCAACTTACTTTTTCCCTGCCAGACTCAATCCTCTGCTTCCTCTCCCTGCTCCCCCTGCACCACCTGGCTCAGTGCAATACTCCCATCCTTGGTGGGATCCCTTGCCTGGTACTGCTGCTGTAGCTCTTTTGTCCTTACTCCAGGGTGGGTGCCCTCCACTGCCTTTTCTCTGGTGTTCTTGCCTCTTGCCATCCCAATCTTATTTTTATGGCTGAATTGATTTCAAAACACAATGAAACTGCAAACTTTATGTCTTAATTCTCACTGGGAATTCTCCATTCTCAGCCCCACCTGTCTGGTGTGTGACAATCTGGAACACATCCCCTCTGGCACAAGATGCCATCTTGTTCGAACCTAGAGCTGTGGGTGCTTCTCTAAGTGTGCAGGTACTGCCAGCCCCAAATAGCATTGGTATGCAGCCCTAGACCTTTGCCTGTCCCCCCCAACCCCTCTGTCCCTCCCTCTTTTCCTCTTTTTATGTTGAAAAGATCACTCTAATTAATTGGGTAGTAAGCAAAACAAAATAAAACAAAACAAAACAACTACTGTCCCTTACTGGGACATAGCTGCCAGTCTGGGTAAAGCTGCTTTCCACTGAGCCATTATTGAAGCAGACTTCCAAAGACTGGCTCTTGTGAGCACAGCAAAGAGTCTTTGGGGCCTCCCAATGCAGAGTTTCCTGATGTAACCACTTCCTCAGGTACTGCCTCTTCCAACTTTCTGTCAGCTCCCTCCTCCGGCATTTTAGTCATACAACCCAGAAAGCATACACTTGTCAACTTCCTCCAAAGTCCAACTAATCCTTAAGAATCCTGTGTATGCTTGCCTTTCTAAACGATGGGAATGTAGGTTTCTTTCTTGCTATTTACTTTTCTGTCATTTCTGTCCAGTTATCTTCTCCCCCATTCAAACAGGGCCAGGAACCAATCAGCAAGTCTGTTACCTAAGAAAGTGTTTAATCAAGAACAAGATACCAATTTTATGATTTCTTTGAATGAGTCTTTGGAGTCTTTCTGTCACTTGAATTTGGAGGTGAGAAGGGTGAGAAAAGCCTAGCAGTACCCACTCAGGAAATGACTACAAAGAATGTCTTTCCCTGTGTATAATATTCTCATATATACAGAGGTGGGAAGTGGAGAGTGGGTGGATGGTAACATGATGCTGGGAAGCTATTTGTATAAGCAGAACTGATTCAGCTACTTAGGTTCTGAAGGAGCTATCTGGTCCCAAATTTCTAGGAGTCTCTTCAGGATACTGTGTGCCTAATGTTGCTTTGTTCTCATCTTTGGGCCCAGGCTTAATATATCATTACCATTTTCTCTTACTATCACAACCTTTGAACCTCTCCCCAGAGTTTATCCATATTACTGAAATTCTGCTCCCTCTGCTATCAGTATCAGGCCACTTCCTACATTGGAATCCCACTGCTTCACATGTGTCACATGATAATGCTACCAACCGACTTAATGCCCATCCATGTTTTCACACTGTGTTCAGGGTAAAATCCAAACTTCCTAGCTAATAAATGGTATTCTTCATAATCTTAATCTCTCTCTGCCTTTCTAATCTCATCTCAGACTTCTAGCTGCTTTCTCACATCTACACCCATCCTAACTTACATTCATAATGAACTTGTTCATTCTCTGAAGAGTTCATGTTTAGGTCTTTGCAAATAGTTTTCTTCCACCTGCATGAGACTTTTCCTGTTTTCCAGTCTCCTATCTGTCTGGTAAGTTACTTATCATTCTCTAAATTTTGTTGTTATTGCTCAGCTCCCACTGGCATGATATTACCTGCCCCTCACTTACTATTTTCCTACCCATACATCATGATTCCTATTGTCTTCTTATATCTCTACTACATTTCTCAGTATCCCAGATCTTAGCACATTATGTTATAAATGTTTTCACTAGAGGAAGCAACTAAGTTTCATAATAACACAATAAGTCAACAAATGATTAACTAGTGCTCAAATTCCTCATCACAATATCTGATTAATGACAACATTTTAGAATAAATTATCAGACCACATTTTTTTCTTGAAGGTCCATGAAGACAGCTGTAGCTATTTAACCATAGTAGAGAGGCAGAGTAAAATTGTAGAAGACATAGTAGAAAGAATTTTGAGTTAATTTAATTTGATAGGATTGAAATTCTGGTCTTTATTATCCCTGTTAAAATATTTTTCATTATTTTCACTGGTTTAAAGAAACATTTCATGGTGCTATCATGTGTCTGTTAGCATGAATATATCGGTTTTTCCTTATTAACAGTACAAAGCTAGTAAAAATTTAATGGTGTTCTTCCTTTGAACCATATTTTGAAAAGCACTATTTACTTGCCAGATATAAACTTGTATATATTTATAACATTTTCTTTCTATTTTATATTGAAGTTATTTCTTCCTTATAGGCTCTTGAATAGCTTGATAAAACCCCGTGTCAACTATATGCATTTCTTCATTTTCCCTTGGAAGCATTTGACTTAGCACTAATAAGAAATTGATTTTATAAAGAGAGAGAAATTAAAACCCAACACAATGAATTAGGTAAATGCTTTTGGAGTGACTGTGCACTGGATTCTAAACTTTTCCAGTGAGATGTTTCTAAAACTGAAAAATCTATGGAATTGGAATAGGCCCGGATAATTTTTTAAGTAAAAAACATAGTTAAAACAACAACAACATAGTTGAGGTGGCATTGAATCATTTACCCTCTAGCTTTTCACAGTGCTCTGAACTGAATAATCTGTCATTTCACATTAATTTGGACATGAAACCTGCCAGTATTTTCTTAATGCAGATTAAAAAGGAAAAGGACAGGTATTTATAAAGAACTGAAATCTTTATTACTGCTTGAGTTTGTGTGAGTTTTTGGATTTTCTTTTCAATCTGCTGCATGTATAAATATCAAAATTTCATGGGAACTGGGGATAAATTACTGTTCTTCCGAAACCTCTCAGGTCATAGAGGGCAAAATTATGAATTTTCAGCATCCCCACCTGGGATAGTTTTTAGTCCATTTTAAATTATCCTGACCTAATTAGAAAGCTTGACCATGGCTAACCTCGTTAATACTAAAATAATGCACTTTATCATTTTTTTCTATTAGTTCTCTCTTGGAGAGCAACTCTCCCACTATTTAGTTCAAGTTACTTTCTGAGTGGAGTCAAATCAACATCACTTAATTGATTTTTATGATGGCAATGCAGGGTAACTTAGTGTGTTGGGAAGTCAGTACAAAACCCCACTTCTGATCTCACTTGTTGATTGGCCTTTATTTTAACTCTATGATTTTTTCTTTATTCTATAAAATGAACAGTGTGGACTTGATTTCTAAGGTAGTTTTTACTTATTTACCCATAACTCTGAGCTCTTTTCCTGGTCTCAGGCTACATTCCATGATTTTTTTCCCCCCTAATCTTACAGTGAACCCAGAGAATCTGTCTGCATTCTTTTTTCTGGAAGCTGCCTTGCAGTTTCGTTCTTATCAAGATCTGTCTCAGAATAAGAAAGGTTCCGGTTTCTAACTTCTAATTTGCACCTAGTCATAGACATGCATGTCACTATCCTCTTCTGGGGACGACATACAATCATACAAAACATTGCTCAGTGCCCTTTTAATACTCACTGATCCTTTCTTCACCTATGTCAAACAACCTGGCTATTAACAAGGCTCAAGAGCTAATTTGGGTGGTAAGGAGTAACTCTAAATATTGGAGGAATTTTAAGTCAGTATTGACTAGCAAATAGAAATAAATAAAAAGCAAGTCAAATTTTCAGTTGAGTTCAGTTGAGTTTGGAGTGTAAGCAGCGCCACAAATTGGAGAAATGTGAACCCATTATCAGAGTAATCCAATCAGAAAAAATATGTTTCCCAACCATCTTGATTTTTTAGGTCTAAGTACAATGTAACCACATCATTTGTGCATTTGGTTTCTTTTAATCAAAAAGTATATGTTGCAAAAAAAAAATACATACAGTTTTTTTTTTTAATTTTTATTTTAGACAAATGCTCTGCCCCTTATTGCCTCAGTGACATTGGCCAAACAATTTAATGAGGGATAATAATAGTTATCTGGTAGTAGTAAGAATTAAAAATGCTTAAAATGCCTTTCACTGTGTTTGGGTAATAGAAAGCGTTGAGTTGGTATTTGTTATTTAACATTAAAAATAATAATAACTACCATTTGTAGAATGCCTACTCTGTGCTAGGCACTGTGCTATGTTCTCTTGCCTAGGAAAGTGGGGGAGGTCTTTTTATACAGTAACATTAAGCTAAGATCTAAGTGATGAGAGAAGGGCAGCTGCATAGAATCTGGGAGAAGAATATTCTTGTCAGTCAGAGGGAATAATAGACTCAAAGGCCCTGACACTAGAATGAATTGGGGCCTAAAGACAGAGAGTGAATGGAGTATACTGGGTAAATGTAACTGGTATTTATATTATTAGGAACATCTAAGTAGATTAGTTTGACAGCTTAAATACTATGGGAAAAAAAATGTTCTTTTTTTCCTCTAGTGAGAATAATCCGAATTGTGAATACAATTACTTAAATCTAATTACTTAAATTACTTTAGCTGGGAGTAAAATTGAGACCACTCATATTTTTAAAAATATTAATGTTTGGGGTGCCTGAGTGGCTCGGTCGGTTAAGTGTTCTACGTGGTTTCTGCTCAGGTAATGATCTCATGGGTCTTAGGAACAAGCCCTGTGCCAGGCTCTGTGCTCAGTGGGAAGTGTGCTTGAAAGATTTTCTCCCTCTGCCCCTCCCCACCTCAAAATAAATAAATAAAGTAATAATGTTTTAATGCTTACTTTAAGAAAAGTAATAGTGTTTATTTGGTGTCAAAATTAGTGGAAAAATGTAAATGAAGTTTTTAAACTTTCATAGTCTTGGTCAAGTGTTTTAGTTGAAGGGTGACCATGTAAGACTATATCATTTTCTTTGGCATCTTTAAACAAGGCAGTTCACTTTTCCTTGCTATTTTTAGGACACTCGCCACCTCAGGACTCAAAGTTCTGGTACCAATTGGATTTCATAGCCTTATACCTACAAGTGTCTTTCTTTCACTGAAGTATTCATTAAACATTTACCATGTGTCAGCGATTGTTTCATGCTTTGTTCTCCACAAAGGAATAAAATATTTTTTCCAATATAAAGTTCTCAAAAGATGTCTTTCTATTATTTGAATGCAAAAATGCAGCACACTAATGTCAGCCACAAGGCTTTGGTTCTGGAATACTCTCTCACTCCACTGTTGTTGCCTTCCATTTGGCTAGTTAGCTCATACCAATTCTTCAGTTTAAATGTCACCTCCTCTGGGAAGTACCCCTGACTGCCCCAGACCTTGCTTGGCCTGTTTCTTTTGTTATACATATGCACAGGATCAGATTTCTATTATTTGGAAAGAAAAGTACATTCCTTAACCCAATTTGATACTACAGATTAGTGTGATATTTGTTTTAGGTTTCTTTCCTCATTACAATATAAGCTCCATAAGGGCAATTCTGAATTTATTTATATTCATTGTTTTATTAATCATTTAACCCTGTACATATTAATATGGAGACTGGCTCAAATCAAATACCACCAAAATGTTGAGTGAATAAATGCATGGATGAATGCATTTTGTCTTGCTTTAAATATATTGTATTAGTCACTTTAATTTTTGTATCTGCTACTATTAAAATGAAGCTTAAGAAATACTGAAAACTTAAAGGCTTGTTTGTAAATAACATCTGTGTCTTACACATATGTAGGATATGTCTTTTATCACAATCTGAGAGCACAATAAAGGAAGATTAAGTATATTATCAACTTAATATTATTTTCTCTTGGTTCATTTTTATTAATACTTTGGTATACTATTTTGATTGGGATTTAGAGGAAGGGGTTGGAAATTGGGGCAGGCAATGACACTTTATTTATTTTTTTTAATATTTTATTTATTTATTTGATAGACAGAGATCACAAATAAGCAGAGAGGCAGGCAGAGAGAGAGGAAGGGAAGCAGGCTCCCTGCTGAGCAGAAAGCCAACACCCTGGGATCATGACCTGAGCTGAAGGCAGAGGCTTTAACCCACTGAGCCACCAAGGTGCCCTGGCAATGACACTTTAAAAAGGTAGAAAAGGACATGAATTTACCCTATAGTACAATTAAGAATTCTTGTGTGGAACATGTAATAGGAAGAAAGGCTAGGAATTAAGATACTTTGGATCTAAGTCATCTTTATTTTTATTTATTTATTTTTTTAATTTATCTGAGAGAGAGAACAAAAGCAAGAAAGAGAACAGGAGCAGGAGGGAGGGGCAGACGGAGAGGGAGAAGCAGACTCCCTGTTGAGCAGGGAGCTTGAGGACTAGGGCACCATCTCAGAACCCTGAGATCATGACCTGAGCTGAAGGCAGCTGCTTAACTAACTGAACTACCCAGCCGCCCTCTAAGACATCTTCTGCCCCATTGTTTGTGCGCAAAGAAGTAAGTCATTTCACTTAGAGGTAATTTCTTTAACCTATAAAGTGAGGGAATTAATCCAGGTGGTTTCTAATATCTCTTTCAGTTCCGAGCATAATGTAATTAAATAACTAAAAAAACTCATTCAGAAAGCCCAGGGAGAAAGCTTTGTTTTTAATTCAGTTATTTGACCAAATATGGAATCCATTCTGTAAGTAAATTTTAAAGATACTATTAGGCAAATGCACACAAATTTAGGTCATTCACAAAAAGCTATAACCTACTGCTCTTTATTACCTGTTCTGTATTAGATATAGTGACAAACTCAACTAAAAGGAAGAAGGACAAAGCTATTTTTCACTCATTCTAATTCATCCTTTTATTTTGGCTTAATGCTTATTTAGGGAGCACAGATTAACTAAAAAAAAAGTGTTCTTAATATAATTGTCAAGGGTCAATGTGTCATAGCCTAAGTTATAATCAGGTCTAAATACAGTCAAGATGAACAACACACACTTTGAGCAATGTGAAATGAGCAGCAGAATTATTTCCATACTATCCTGAAGCACAAAGTGCCTTTTATAGGACTATGCATCTTTAAATTGAGGATTGGTAATTAGACGTTTACTTGGAACATTTTCATATGCTTGGGGCAGCAATCATCTACTAAATTATTGTTATTATAAAGTTTATAATAATGTCTGGTCAGATGAAAGAAACCTGATTCTCTAATAAGTTTCATAGTCTTCAGCAGTGTTGCTTCAAATATTAAGTCTCAGTGATGCCTTATTTAAAAAAAAAAGTTTTAATATCTTGTTACTCAAAATATTATGTTATAAATTTTTTCTTCTTTTCTTATATACCATTTGTAGTGGGGGAATTAAAATCAGAAGTGCTATTTTTGATTTGTTAGGACTGATAATATAGACTTGAATCATCAAGCAGCTATTAACAGTTTATTTATTTATTTATTTAAATTTTATTTTTTCAATGTTCCAAGGTTCATTGTTTATGCACCACACCCAGTGCTCCATGCAATATGTGCCCTCCTTAATACCTACCACCAGGCTCACCTGTACCTCCATCCCCTCTCCTCTAAAACCTTTAGTTTGTTTATCAAAGTTTAGCAGATAAATTAGAACAAGGATTTCAGAGTTAGTGATGGCCACAGTAATGAGTCAAGGAGATACAGATGCTTTTATGAAGCAGTATAATATACTGATACAGACTTTTAAGCAAAGGTCCAGGAGCTAGATATATCTGGGTTCAAGTCCTCCTGTAACCTGGGTTCAAGTTACTTCCTATCCTGTGATGCAGACAAGTTCCTTAACTTCTCTGAGCCTCTGTTTTGTGAGTAGATCAGTCTCTCAAACAGTTGTGAGGCAATGCACAGTAATTAGCACTGTGTCTGACACTCAATAAACATTCAGCATATGTTGGCTATCATATCTAAAATATTATAGAATCTTAACATTGCATGCCACCCTATTCTCACAGCAGGAGTTAGATTTATTGCTTATCAGATAGAAGATCATTCGACTTTAATATTTAATTACTTTAAGGACAAAGAACTCACTATTTTGAAAGTAATCCTTTTAATTGTTAAATAGCTTTGTCAGAACTTTTAAAATAAGTCTAAATTGAACTTCCAATTAGTTAATAATGTTTTCATATCTCTATTTCTTTATAGTTCGTAAAGCACTTACGATACATTATCTCATTAGATATAACAACCCTATGAAAGAAGTATGGTCCATTCATTTACTCATTCATTCATTCATTCATTCATTCCCTAAATATTATTGAATACCTCCTATGTTCCAGGCATCTATGTAGGTGCCAGGGAATAATGGCTTCAAAACGGATATGAGGGACCAGTCATAGGAAGCTGATACCCACTTTAATAGTGGAGAGGCAGAAATGGCACCAAGATCTTTAGACCCATACTTCAGTGTACTACTGACAAATTATTTCTAATGTGAATTATTTCTGGTAGGTGAGAATCTGAGTATAAGATTCCTTCAGAATGTCTCTCACAATGTCTATATATATATTTTTAAATTAATAAACCTTATCCTTAAGAGAAGTTTTAGGTTCACAGAAAAAGGGACTAGAAAGTACAAAGGGCTCTTAAATACACCCTGTCTCAACAAACACATCCCCTTCTCCACTATCAAAATTCCCACCAGAAAGGTACATTTGTTACCCACATTGACACTTCACTACCATCCAAAGTCCATAGTGTATATTAGGGTTCCTTCTGGGTGTTGTACATTTATGGTTTTGACAATTGTATAATTATAGGTATCCGCCATTGTATAGTGTACAGATTAGTTTCACTGCCATAAAAACATCCTGTGCTCTGCCTATTCATCCCTCCCCATTCCCTAAATTCTAGCAACAACTATTCCTTTTTTTACTATCTCTGTAATTTTGCTTCTTCCAGATTGTCATGTAGTTGGAATCCCACAGTATGTGGCTTTTTTCATTTGGCTCCCATTGTCTCCTTAAATTTCTTCTGTTCTTGCTTTCATCAACCTAACACGAGTGCAGAGAAGGTCAGAGGGAGAAGCAGACTCCCTATGGAGCTGGGATCCCAATGCAGAACTCAATCCCAGTACTCCAGGATTATGACCTGAGCAGAAGGCCCTCACTTAACCAACTGAACCACCCAGGTGCCAATAATTCTATCCTCTTGACACTATTATCAATTAGTTTTATGATACATTACTACAAAAATCATATTGATTTGATTTCTTAATGATCCAATTTTATTTTTATCAACAGCATAATTTCCTTCTAAATAGTTTCATGATTGAAACAAATATGTAGTGCTCATGTATAATATATAATGTAATAAACTAGATAGAAAATAAGACAGGAAAATTGAGGTTTCTGATATTTATTTGGGACCCTGCTCTTCTGTACTTCATCTAGTTATAAGTAAAGTATAGATTTTTCCATTTAATTTGATATTTATTCATGAACCAAATATGCTAGGAGGACTGGAATACAAAATAAGGAAGATACAGCTACCACTTTAAAAAAGACTGTATTTTAATTTAGAGCAAATAACAGCAAATAATAAATATAGCAAATAATGATCTAAAGACAAAATAAAAGAGTCAAAGAACTGAGATAATAAATTATTATACTTATAATATTATATTTATAATATAATAATAAATTATTATATTAAAAATATGCATTATTGGGGCACCTGTGTGGCTCAGTCATTAAGCTTCTGCCTTTAGCTCAAGTCATGATCTCAGGGTCCTGGGTTCAAGCCCCACATCAGGCTCTCTGTTACGTGGGAAACTTCCTTCTCCCTCTCCCACTCCCCCTGCTTGTGTTCCCTCTCTTGCTGTGTCTGTCAAATAAATAAACAAAATCTTTAAAAAAAAATAAAATAAATAAAATCTTTTAAAAAATACATTATCAATTAGATACTTTGTCCTATCCTTCTATTCATTCTGTTGATATTAGAAGTAGATTTTTAGCTTCGATTGTGTATGTCATTAATGCCAAGTTTTGGAAAGAGAAAACTCACAAACTTAATCTCTCAACCTTGTGATAAAAACTGAATAAGGATCTATGCATATTCACAGAAATGAGCATGCAATCTACAAGGGTAGGTAAATAGAGAGTATTTCTAGCCCTAGGATCTTCCAAACTTAGTCTTGGGGCTAGAAGTGTGGACTTGAGTTAGATAGCACTTTGACCTTGGGTAACTCATCCAACTTTTTTTAGTCTCAGTTGTTTTATCAGTATAAATAATAATAATAATAATAATAATAATAATAATAACTCTCCTTTATTTCGGGTAATAAGTGACATAAAGCATATGAAATGCTAGTTGCAGTGTCTGGTACATAAAAAGAAGTAGTAATTATTATGGCTGTTCTCACTTGGAAAATTTCCTTTGGGAAACTGGAAGGTCCTAGGAAGGCAAAGTATTCCAAATAAAGACTAAATCAGAGAAAGTGAGATAATCACTGACCTGGAGAGGAGATTCTGTGGTTAGAGAGTAAATAAATTAACTTGGATGAAGAAACAAAGCCAGGAGAAATAAGAAGTGTTGTTAGTGTGGGCAGTAGGCTAGGAAATTGATTTCAAGATTTCTAGTATTTAAAGTAAATTCTAAGGCAATAACACAGGAAGGAGTACACTGCATTTGTTGAATTTAGGGCAATAGTTGCTTGATAAGCATTGATAGTAATGATGTCCAGGGAAATATTTTCAGATCTGTTTATATTTTTAACTATCTAGATCATCTATATTGTTAACGTATTATTTTGATATATAAAACAATTATTTAAATCATTAACATTGCAATGAGAGTGCACCAGGCTGAGTTGGCACAATATAAAAAATATAAAAATTTCAAGTACGTAAACAATGTAAACAATTACAAATGTAACAAATTAGGTAATCTTCATGATGAGACTTGGTTTATATTCCGGTTTTTTATTTTTACTATTGTTTCTCAATTTTAAGATTCTTTAAGTTAATTTTAACAAAGGGTCTATTAAACTCTAAGCTTAAAATCTATTTTTTGTTTTGTTTTAACTTGTCAAAATATCAAAACTTGGTACAGAAGTTTTGTAAGATAATTTTTGCCAAATGATGTACAAATAATTTTATTTTAAAACCTCCCACACTAGCACATATCTAAAGCTGTTGGGAGGATGGAGGCAATAATGAACAAGTGTCTTATTTACACTCTCTTGGCTGTCTTGAGTGAGAATAAAACCTCATCTACCATTCTAAAAGAAATTGAGCTATCTGGTAAAATATCTTGCAGAGCAGGTTAAACACCATCTATCTCTTACGATTAAAGGTGAAATATTACATAGCAACTAGAGAAAAAAGGCAATTTCCAAGAAGCATGCATTATATTCAAAGATCTTATTACTATTAATACTAAGGGTGAAAAGGCACTTGTTTCATTAACAAACAATAAATGCTGAACCACTCAGTTGTCTCATTTGTTTCTGTCACTTTTCTGATGTTTCTGATTGTGATTGCCCTTCTTAAGGGTTGATGATAAACCCAAGTTTCTCTCTGTCTCTGTCCCTACCTCTGCCTCTCTCTCTCTCCTGTCTCCTCTAGATGACACTAAATCTCTCCTGGAAGTCTTAAACTATTATTCTTCTTAATCTCTAGGAATATTCATGTTGTGATAAAGTGAGTACATCACAAAGTACTTAAAAGCAGGCAGTATTACTGCCTGCAGTAATAGTGCCCTCTGTGAACTGCCAACGCTCCAGTTTATGTCTATTTGAGATGTCTTTTGAACCCAAGAGGTACTACAAATATTGAGCAAATTCAGTGGAATAAACAATAACTGGTATGTGTTATAAGATACATGCATTATTTTTTTTTCCCCTACTAGGAACTGCAAAAACACCAATTTCTTTTTAACCTATTAACTTTAGGGCAAAAAAAAAAAATCTAATACCTTTGTCACATAGATTCCCTTTGCAATAACAAAACAACCAATACAAACAAACAAACAAACAAACAATTTAAAGGGAAAAAAACTAAATGGCAGAAGTGTAAAAAAAACATAGTTATAGGGGTAGTCTACAACCTAGGCGATTTAGCAGTAGTAGAGTGCTTTTGGTGGAAGGTAGACTTTTTAAAGAACAAGTCAAAATTTAGTTATATCATGTCAAAGAGAAAGGTGCATAAACCGTTTGTATATACCTTTAAAAAATTATGAAATCATATGTAACTTATGTAACCATTATGTTGGTCAGAGCCAGAGTATTGCCAGAACTTCCAAAACTCTACTGCATGGCCCACCATGGTCACAATTCTTACCCATTATTCTGATTTTGTTGATGGATCATTCTCTAGCTTTTCTTTTATTTTTAACATTTATATATGAATTTCTCAACAATATGTTTCGTTTTGCCCATTTTTGAATTTTTAGAATTACCTTATATACTCTTGTGCCTTGCACTTTTCATTCATCCTTGCTTATGAAATTGATCTATAGTGTAGGTTGTAGCTGTATTTCATTAATTTATATTGTTGAATAATGTTCTATCATCTCAATATACCATAATTTATCACTTAATTGTTGATGGACATTTGGGTCATTGTCAGCTTTTGCTATTACCAACAATGTAGCAATGGACATTGCTGTGTGCATCTCTTGTTGTACATGTGTAAAAGCTTAGCTAGGTATATACATAGTGGAATAGTGAAATTCTTGGGTATGCACATCTTTACTGTATAACACCAAATTGCTTCTAGAGTGGTTTTGAAAATATACAATCTTTCCAGTAGGTTTACGATTTCCCTTTACTCCATGATATCTTGTTACTATCAGATTATTAATTTTTCCCAAATTTGGAGGATTTGTAAGGATACCACGCTGTTTTTTTTAAATTTGCATTTCCTTGTTACCTAATTGAGTTGAACACTTTTTCCCATTGCAGTGCCTCTATTGTGAAAAGTCAGTTTAAGACTTTTGTAGTTTTTTAAACTGGTTTTATTTTGTTTTGCTTTTTTGATCATGAATCTGAATATTAGATTTTTTTGGATTTATTAAGATTTTATTTATTTATTTGAGAGAGAGAGAGAGCATGAGAGGAGATAGGTCAGCGGGAGAAGCGGACTCCCTGCAGAGCAGGAAGCTCGATGTGGGACTCGATCCCAGGACTCCAGGATCATGACCTGATCTGGAGGCAGTTGCTTAACCAACTGAGCCACCCAGGAGCCCTTGAATATTAGATCTTTTAAAAATATTTCAAAAAAATTTTTTTAAGTAATCTCTATACCCAGTGTGGAGAATGAACTCACGACCCCCAAATCAAGTGTCACACATTCAATGACTGAGGCAGTCGGAGGCCCCTAGATAATTTTTACTTATGAGATTGAAATATCTTGACCCACTCCAGGGTTTGTCTTGACACTCTCTTTAAGGTTTATTTTGATTAACAAAATTTCATAATTTTAATACAAAATTCTAAAAATCAATCTTCTTCAATGGTTCTTTTCCTCTTTTATCTTATTTTTTAAGAAATACTTTCTTATTCTGAAGTCATGAAGATATTCTCCTATATTATCTTTTATTTATTTTTTTATTTTTTAAAGTTTTCATTTAAGTTCCAGTTAACATACAATGTTATACTAGTTTTAGGTGTACAATATTCAACACTTCCATACAATACCCAGTGTTCATCACAAGTGCATTCCTTAATCCCCATCACTAATTTCATCCACCTCCACTCAACTTCCCCTTCCCTTCTGGTAACCATCAGTTTCTTCCTATAGTTAAGATTCTGTTTCTTGGTTTGCCTCCTATATTGTCTTCTAAAATTTTATGTATTTAGGGCTTCAATCCACCTGAATATATATATATTTTTTTAATATGATGTGAAGTAGGGATCATTTTTTCCCACATATATATATTTTTTAATTTTCCACTGATTTCCAATGTTACCTCTGCCTTAAGTATCTATAAATATGTGCATCTGTTTTTGGTCTCTCTATTCTGTCCCATTTATCTATAAGCCAATTGATTTTTATTCTTTTTAATTATGTTATGTTGGTCACCATACAGTACTCGTATTGCATGGAGCACAGGTGTTATACGTAAACAATGACTCTGGGGACACAACATGAAAAACTAAGGATGTACTGTCTAAGCCAATTTACGTCCGGATTTCATTATCTAAATTCTATAACCTTGTAAGAATAAAACTATATTATATTAACATCATATTAACATCATACAAGGCAAGTTTTTCACCTTCTTTTTCTTCATGTAAATCTTTACAACTCTTGATTTTTTATCTTTCATATAATTTCTGTAATTTGCTTGTCAAGTTCCATAAAAGCAAAAGCAAAAATCCATGACTGGATTTTTATATTAAATCATTAATTTAAAATATTAAAACATTGCTACAATATTGATTGGAATTATCTTTATAAAATACAGTTTTTTAATTTGTGAACATGGTATATGTCACATTTATTTGGAATTTCTTTAATGTCTCTGAAAAAAATTATTTTCTTCAATAAAATCTTGTCCATTTTGATTACATCTATTTTGGGTCAGAATTTAAAAAAAAATATGACAGGTTCCTGGGTGGCTTAGTTGATTTAGCGTCTGCCTCAACTTAGGACATGATCCCATGGTCCTGGAATGGAGCCCTATGTAGAGCTCGCTACTCAGCGAGAAACCTGCTTCTCTCTCTCCCCCACTGCTCATGTTCTCTTGTTTTCTCTCTATCAAATTAAAAAAAAATCTTTAGAAAATTCGTTAACATGAAATAGTATCTCTTTAAAACATTTTTATTTTGCAACTATTTACTTTTATTATTATACAGAACTACAACCAAGCTAAATTCTCATTTCTAGAAATTTATCCACATAAATTTGATTTTCAGTATCTGCAATTATATAATACATAAATAATGAGTTTTATTTTTTTCCTCATTCTATCTTGATAGTTTATTATATACTAGCAATATGCCATTGTGGAGAACTTACTGTTTTTTATTCTTTAACTAATACACATATGAGGGAACATGTCTAACATTTATTTAACAAGCATACTAAAATTCCTATGTTTAGGATATAATCAAATTATTAAGTAGTACTTACTTCAGGAGCAGATAAACATTTCAATTTTAAGTAGACATGTGCTTGACAGATGTGAAGCCTACATGCACTAGAATACTTCATTTATGCAACTCTTTTCCATATTTGAGCAAAAACTATCATAAAATATAATTTATATGTTGTTATAAAATTATTATTTACCTTCTTTAAAATATTTAAATATTTTGAAGCTAGAAAATATAATCACCACGACACCAGAAAAATATGTTGGCATGGCTTCTCCTCAGCAAAGACTTTTACTCTTATCAAAACTGTGTGTCCATTTTCCAAGTGGATGTGTTTATTGGCCAAGGAAAAAACGCTAGTATTCATGCCATTTGATCAGTAAAATCACGTTGCTTTTATAATTATCACAGAGTTCAGAAATCTTTATCATGTCTTTAGATAATGAATATAATGTGAATCAAACCAATTAAATCTGATTTATTATTTGTCATACAGTTTGGCAAATTTTAGGATAAGATAATAAATAGCAGTATTTCTTTATAATTGACTAAATAAATGGCATTTTGAAAATTTAAAATGAATAGATTATCATCAAAGATGTTGTATGACCTTGTGTTTAAAAATGAATACTTTTTAAAGTACTTGTAGTCCAGGAAAACATTATTAAAGAAATCTTAAGTAATATTTAATTTGGTCTGAAATTCTGAATGAATGGTTTTTAACTGATTGTGCAGATTTGCTATCTAATAATTTTAATGCTGCAATCCTGTGACAACAGAAACTGACAACATTCTAAATATCATGTAAATGATTTTGCTGATTAGAGTTCAATTATCAATTCTAGTTGGATTCTCATTTTAGAATGCTTGTTCAGTTACTATGATTCCTAATTGTTTCTCATAAATCAGGTGGAATGGAAAATCACATCTTTATTACTTCTTTTTATGTTTAATTTTATGAGAAATTTTTGTGGCTAACACATTAAAAATTAAATACCATGGGTAGAAACAATCCATGTCTTTATGATACCAATCTTGTTCTTTGGGAAGGGCATGAACACCCAGGATGATGTAGCAAAGTTTTAGTTTCCGACCTTTGAAAAATTAATCTTTTTGAATTTTAGTTTCCTCAGCTGTAAAATAGGAATGTTACCAACTACTTTAAAGGGTTTTATATTATAGGGATGTCTGGGTGGCTCACTTAGCTGACTCTTGATTTCGGCTCAAATCATGATCTCAGGGTTCTGAGATAGAGCCCTGTATTAGGCTCTGAACTGGGCATGGAGCCTACTTAAGATTTTTCTCTCCCTCTCCCTCTCACTGTGTGTGCTCTCTCAATAAATAATAAATAATAAAGGGTTTTATATTATAGATGGATGTTACTTGTATAGAATAGTAATTCAAAAATAGTCATTGATTAATAATAAAAACAAGTAATTGGTTAAAAATAACAACAATAATAAAAAGTGCAAAAACTTATGACAGCTATTTATAGTACTGAAAATATTCAGATATATTTAGGGAAAGGGACTAAAAATGCAGTTTTCACTAAAGAAAAATCACAGGGAATGATGAGTCCATTGTTTTCAGTCAATAGATTATTATTGATTATATACTAGGTACCTTCCATCAGTGCTCCATCAGCCTAATTGGAACACCCTGCTTCCAGAGCATACTGAAATTATGTTCACTTTTTCTGTGCCTAGAGATAAAAACTTTTTATTTGGTGGGTTTGTGTGTGTGTGTATGTTTATGTGTGTGTGTGTGTTTACTTGTTTTGTTTTTTGGCAGTAAATGAATTAAAAAAAATGTTTGAAACAGGTTGTCAGGAGACCTGAATTCCAGGTCTGCCTCTACCAGTAATTAACCTTCCAGCTTTAAACAGATCACCTTAAGGCATCTGTATCTCTGCTTACTAATAATGCTACCTGGTTAAAGTCACAGAATACAAGGATCATTATTGCAAGAACAATACCTTAAAAAAAACAAAAAACCATCAGCTGAAAAGAAACCTTTGGGGTTAAGGAGGAAAAGGAGACTAATGAGAAACTATAGAAGTCACATCAATTCAGGCAGGCAACCAAGTCACAGCCAGGGCAGAGGGTGGTAGAAACCTGATTGGTGATTTCACTTAGAAGGTCAAGGCTAAATATCGCTCATTTCCTCCAGGAATAAAATAATGGCTAAAGAAGATGTGGTTAGAAGGGTTAAGAGTGTCAGAAAAAAACAGCAGATAGGATCAAGAGAGAATTCTGACTGAAACATATTATTAAACAGAGCTGAGCCCACAGAACTGGTTTAACCATCTGCCAAGAGCTTTTCACATAGGAATAAAGACATATTACACTCAGGAAGCTAGGACACCCAAACCTATTATAATGTGGAGGAAGATATTTCAAAATACTTTAGACTTTAGGTATACAAAAAAAAAAAAAGTTGCAATCAATCTTTTCTGGAAAATATATACCCATTGCTTTGAGTGGATGAAAAATATTTCTTTCCTGATTGCTCAATCTATTTAATAAAATTAAGGAAGCAGACATAGCTGGAACAGACTTAAGAAAGAATGTGAAGAAACTAAGTTGGTAATATCTGCTTAAATTAATGTTGGGAAACCACTGAGAATTGTACAAAATATTTGTACCAGGTAGCTTGCCCCATCAGGATAAATCAAGATAAACAGCATTCTCCCAAGAGGGTACTCACTAGAAGGTCTGCACCTTGGGATCAGAAATCTCCACTACAATAATCATCTTAGGGACTTTCATTTCCATAAAATTCCAATTACAAGTAAACAACCCTAGGAGCCTCATTTATCCTTCCAGCTTTTCAACTGTGTAGATTATCTACATTGTTTTGATCCTACTACCTTCTACTTCTCACATTCCTCCCCTTTCCAGTTTAGAAAGATATATGCTCATTCATTACAATCATGTTTTTATGAACACAGCCCTGTCCCCATTTTCATTTTATCACAAGCAGGAAGAGTGAGAGAGGAAGTAGGATACCCACTGAGCAGGGAGCTCAGTACTGGCCTCATCCTTGGACCCTGAGATTATGACCTGAGCTGAAGGCAGATGCTTAATGAACTGAGCCACCCAAGCACCCCCAAATTGTGGAATTTTTGAAATACTTATCAATTGCCTGAGGTTTTTTTTTTTATATTGGTGGACCTATAAAATAGTTCTATTTGAAAGACATCTTCAAAAATAAAGTTCTTTTGGTACCTGGGTGGCTCATTAGGTTAAACTCCTGCCTTCAGCTCAGGTCTTAATTCAAGGGTCCTGGGATCAAGCCCTGCCTTAAGGAGCCTGCTTCTCCCTCTCCCTCTGCTGCTCTCCCTGCTTGTGCTCTGTCTCTCTCTCTCTGTCAAAAAATAAATAAATAAAATATTTTAAAACAATAAAAATTCTTTCAAAAATCAAACAGAGCATATGGCTATATATATAAAGACAAAATCTAATTTAATTAATTGATCTTAGTATTGATTTTATGGAATTTAAACATAATATAAGCAGAAAGAACATACAATGGGGAAAAGCCAATCCTTTCAACAAATGGTGTTGAAAAAACTGGACAGCTAAGTGTAAAAGAGTAAAATTGGACCACTTTCTTATACTTAATCCATTTTGAGCAAACTCAAAATGGATTAAAGGTTTAAATGTAAGACTGGAACCTGTAAAAATCCTAGAAGAAAACTTAGGCAGCAAGCTTTTGCACATCAGTCTGTGCACTGTTTTTTTAAATCTATCTCCTCAGGCAAAGACAAAAGCAAAAAAACCCCACAAACAAATATATGGAACTGTATCAAAGTAAAAAGCTTTTACATAGCAAAAGAAACCATCAACAAAATAAAAAGCCAACCTATTGAATGGGAAAAGGTATTTGCAAGTGATATAACTGATAAGGACTTCATATCCAAAATATATAAAGAACTCACATAAGTTGATATTAAAAAATATCGAATTAAAAAATGGGCATAGGTCCTAAATAGACATTTTTCCAAAGAAAATATACACATGATTAACAGGTAGATGAAAAGTTTCTCAACATCAATGATCTTTAGGGAAATGCAAATTAAAATCATAAATGAGTCTCTTCAACAAACAGTTCTGGGAAAACTGGACAGTTACATACAAAAGAATAAAATTGGATCACTCTCTTAGCCATACACAAAAATAAACTCAAAATGAATTAAAGATTTCAATGTGAGACTTGAAACCTCAAAACTACAAGAAAGCATCAGAGTAATTTATTTGACATTAACCATAAAAACACTTTTTTTAGATCTGTCTATTCAGTCAAGGGACACAAAAACAAAATTAAACTATTAGGGCTATCCTAAAATAAAAAGCTTTTGCACAATGGAGGAAACCACCAACAAAGCAAAAGGGCAACCTACTAAATGGAAGAAGGTATTTGCAATTTTTATGCCTGATAAGGGGTTAATATCCAAAATACATAAATAATACAACTCAACACCAAAAAAACCCCAAACAAACCTCTAATAATCTGATTAAAAGGGGCAGAAGACCTGAATAGACATTTTTCCAAAGAACATGTACAGGTGGCCAACAGACACATGAAAAAGATCCTCAACATTATTGATCTTCAGGGAAATATAAATCAAAGCTACACTGAGGTATCACTCCACTCATGTCAGAATGGCTAAAATCAACAACACGGATGGAAAGGATGTAGAGAAAGGGGAACCCTGCTGCACTGTTGGCAATACAAACAGGTGCAGCTGCTTTGGAAAACAGTATGGAGGTTCCTTAAAAAGTTAAAAAAAAAGAACTACCCTATGATCCAGCAGTTGCGCTACTGAGTATTCACAAAAATAATTTAAAAATTAGTAATTCAAATGGATGCATGCATCCTGATGTTTATAGCAGCATTATCTACAATCACCAAATTATGGACCTAGCCCAATTGTCTACCAACTGATGAATGGATAAAGAAGATGGGATGTGTGTGCATATATATGTCTACACACACACACACACACACACACACACACACACACACACCGGAATATCACTCAGCCTAAAACAGAATAAAACCCTGGCATTTGCAATGACACGGATGGAGCTAGACAGTATAATGTTAAGCTGAGTAAGTCAGGCAGAGAAAAACAAACACCACATGATCTTACTTGTGTGTAGAGAGAGAGGCAAATCAAGAAACAGACTTTTAACTACACACACAAAAAATGATAGATATCAGAGGGGAGGTGGATGGGGATGGATTAAATAGGTGATGAGATTAAAGAGTGTACTTGTGATGAGCACTGGGTATTCTATGGAAGTGTCGAATCACTACATTGTACCCCTGAAATTAATATTGTCTTGTATGTTAACTAACTGGAATTTAAATAAAAACTTTAAAAACAGATGGCCAGACCCTGACTAACCATTCTCCCTAGGCTGACTAGCTCCAGGCTGTGCTGGGTGAGTATCTCTTTGAAAGGTTAACCTTTAAATATGATTAGGAGACTTTAAAACCCAGCAGCTTTGAGGGGCCCCTCTCACATCCTCCTGGGTGTCAGGGCTTTTGCCAGAGTCTCCCTGTAGCTACTAGAAGATTTTTATCCACCCTGGAGCCCTCAATGTAGTTGACCAAATGGAAATAAAGTCTTTTGCGGGGGGGAAAAAAAAAAGGCATGAGTATATGGATAAGGTATTGTTAAACATATTATAACATAACATATTATTTTATTGATGTGATGTATTACACTTGATAATTTGTGTATGTTGAACTGTCTTTGCATCCTACAGATAAATCATACATGGTGGCCATGGTATACAATTCTTTTTTTGTTTGTTTGTTCATTTGAGAGAAAGAGAGAGAGAAAGAGAGAGCACATGAGTGGGGAGAGGGGGAAGAAGCAAAGGGACACACAGAAAGAGAATCCTAAACCCACCTGGGGCTTGATCTCATGACCCTGATGTCATGACCTGGACTGAAATCAAGAGTCTGAGGCCCAACCAGCTGAGCCGTGCAGACACCCCAGTGTATGTGTTTACACTTTTTATTTTTTTTAAGATTTTGTTTATTTATTTGACAGAGAGAGAGACAGAAAATACAAGCAGGGGGGCGGGGAGAGGGAGAAGCAGGTTTCTGGCCAAGCAGGGAACCTGATGCTGGCTTAATCCCAGGACCCTGGGATCAGGACCAGAGCCAAAGGCAGACACTTAAAGACTGAGCCACCCAGGTGCCCTTGTTTACAATTTTTAAGCTGTGTTCTTTTCTAAAATGTGTTTTAATGTGTTCTTGAGTTTGATTTGCTAATGTTTTGTTGAGAATTTTTGCATCTATATTCATCAGGGATATTGATCTATAGTTTTCCAGTGGTAACCTCACCTGGTTTTGGTATCAAAGTAATGCTGGTCTTGTAAAATGCATTTGGAATAGTTACATCCTCTTCAGTATTTGGAAGAGGATTAATGTTAATTCTACTTTATATGTTTGTTGGGATTCTCCAGTGAAGCTACCAGATCCTGGAGTTGCCTCTTCTTTTTTTATCTTTTTTTTAAAATTTTATTTATTTATTTTTCTTATTACTGGTTGAATCTTTTCACCTATTATTGGTCTGTTCAGATTTTCTACTTCTTCCTGATTCAGTCTTTTTAGGTTGTATGTTTTAGAAATGTACCCATTTCTTCTAGTTTATGTAATTTTTGGTATATGCTTGTTTCTGATAGTCTTATGATTCAGCTGTATTCTGCTGTATCATTTGTAATGTATGCCCTTTTATTTCTAACTTTATTTATTTGAGTCTGCTCTCTTATTTTCTTTGTTTAGCTGAAGGTAAATTTTGTCAATTTTGTTTATCTTTTTTAAGAACAAGATCTTAGGGGGCGCCTGGGTGGCTCAGTGGGTTAAGCCCTGCCTTCGGCTCAGGTGGTAATGTCAGGATACTGGAATTGAGTCCTGTGTCGGGCTCTCTGCTCAGCGGAGCGCCTGCTTCCCCTCCCTCTCTGCCTGCCTCTCTGTCTACTTGTGATTTCTCTCTCTCTCAGTCAAATAAATTAATAAAATATTAAAAAAAAAAAAAACAGATCTTAGTTTTGTTGATCCTTTCTATAGGTTATTTTGGTCTCTAATTTATTTCTGACCTGATCCTTATTTCCTTCCTTCTAAGTTTGGGTTTAATTTGTCCTTTTTTTTTTCTACTTTAAGGAGGTGTAAAGTTAGGTCATTTGTTTGATTTTTTTTTTAAGATTTTATTTATTTATTTGACAGACAGATCACAAGTAGGCAGAGAGGCAGGCAGAGACAGAGAAAGGAGGAAGCAGGCTCCACCCTGAGCAGAGAGCCCGATGCAGGGCTCGATCCCAGGACCCTGGGATCATGACCTGAGCTGAAGGCAGAGGCTTTAACCCACTGAGCCACCCAGGAGCCCCTATTTGAGATATTTTTAATTTTTTTAATTTCTTACTATATATGTTTACTACTGTAAAATTATCTCTCAGAATTACTTTATCAGCATTCTACCATATCAATATGTAATGCTTTTATTTGCATTTATTTTAAGATCTTTTTTTTTCCATTTCTCTTTTGATCTCTTCTCTGACCCAATGATTGATTAGAAATTTGTTATGTTTCTACATATTTATACATGTTCTCACTTTCTTCTTTTGTTGATTTCTAGTTTTATACCATGTTGGTCACTAAAGATGGTTGGTATGATTTTAATCTTTTTTGAGAGAGAGAGAGGGAGAGAGGGAAGAGGGAGGAGAATCATAAGCAGGCTCCACACCCAGTGCTGAGCCAAACTCAGGACTGGATCTCATGACCCTGAGAACATGACTTGAGTTGAAATCAAGAGTCGCACCCTGAACTGACTGAGCCACCCAGGTGCCCTATGTATGATTTTAATCTTAAATTTGCTAAGATTTGTGATTTGCTAAGATATGACCTACCCTGAAGAATATTTGGGCTCTCGAGAAGAATGTTTACTCTGCTGCTATTGGATGGAATGTTTTTTGTATGTTTCTCAAGTCCATTTGTTTTAAAGTATGGTTCAATTGCAATATTTCTTTGTTGATTTTCTCTCTGGATGATCTATCTATTGCTGATAGTAGGATATTGAAGACCACACAATTATTGTATTATTGCCTATTTCTCCTTTATATATTTCAGTGCTCAGGTATTGGGAGCATATTTATAATTTTTATGTCTTTGTGATGTACTGACCCCTTTATAGTTATAAAGTGGCATTCTTTGTCTCTTAATACCCTTTTTTTGGCTAGAAGTCTATTTTATCGGATATAAGTATGGCTATGTCCACCTTCTTTTCATTTCCATTTGTTGGAATATCATCTTCTATTCTTTCATTTTGACCCCATGTATGTCTTTAACTCTTTAGAGTTGAAATGATTCTTGTGTAGACAGCATATAGTTGGGTTTTGTTTTTGTTTGTTTGTTCTTAATTCATTCAGCCACTCGGTGTCTTTTAAATGGTGAGTTCAATCCATTTACATTTAAGGTGATTATTGATGTATAAGGTTTTATTATTTTCATTTTGTCTTTTGTCTTCTGGTTAGGTTGTTTCCCCATTATTTATTTTCCCTTTTGTATCTGTCTACCTTCCTAAGTTGGTAGTTTTCCATGGAGATTTGCTCAGTCTATTCCCCTCACCCTTTTTTTTTTGTTCCATATCTCTGCTCTAGATTTTTGCTTTGTGGTTATGAGGTTTACATAAAGCATCTCATAGAGAAAATTGTTGATAGCAGTTTATTTTTGTTTCCTATAAAGATTCCATCCTTTGACTCTTTCCTTTTATATTTTTTAATGTCACAAATTATCCTTTTTTAACAGTGCTCTTTATTAGCAATGCACCTTTTTATACTTGTTTTTTTTAAGTAGGTTCCATGCCCAACATGGAGCTTGAACTCATGACCCTGAGATCAAGAGCTGTATGCTCTACTGACTGAACCAGCCAGGAACCCCCACAAATTATCCCTTTTTATGCTGTAATGTAACTAAGTTGTGGTGGCTATAATTATTTAATGCTCCTTTCCTTTAATTTATAGCTGAGGATTTAATATACAATTCTAAAACCATATTCTAATTCTGATGACTATCACATGTGCTGTACCTAGAGAGATCTGAAGAGAGACTTCAGTGACTAGGGGGAGGGAAAGAAAAAAAAAAGAACTGCAGCAAAACGTCTTTTGCTATCTGTTCCAGGAGGTGACAATACAGTCCATGAGACCCCCCACCCCCAATGAGAGGATTCTATCCTCATTCTATGTGGCCAGGTAGACCCCCACTCACTGCCTTTGCCCTTTACCTCCTCTGTTGGAAAGGGTATGCTGGCTTACTGTCAACTGGCCTCTGCCTTCTTTGCCATCATTGCCTCTGCCACTACTTATTCCACCGCCACTGTGCTTGCTCTGCCACCCCATTTCTGGTCCTATACACCCATTTTCTGGTGCACAGATGGGTATCCTGGTATGCTGTGCAAAGATGCTTTTCTCTTTTTTTTTTTTCCACTATGGATTTCTCATTAGTTGTAAATCAAAGAGGAGAGATAAAAGGAATATCTCATGCCACCATGATGCTGATGTCACTCTGAAGAGACTTATAAGACATGATAATATTTACATTGTAAATACAGTACCAGTCTAGCAGAGATATCATTTAAGACGTTACTGAAGTAGCCTAGGCAAAAGATGAGGAAAATCTAGATTATAGGCAATGGTGAGAATGGAGACCATATCTTACATTTTATTTTGCACATTGTGTGGTGTATTGCCTTGTATAGAGATGACATTTGATAAATTTCTATAAATTTATTCTCATATATAGTTCATGATATGTATAACTAAACTTGCCTTTTATTTATATCCTTTCATATTAGCTTAAAGGAAAAATATATTAGGAATAAATGAATGTATCATGAATGGCCAGATAATTTTTCTAACTATATCACAGAATTTTCAGCATTGAATATGATCTACTTACTGAGGATAGTTATTATACATCCTGTGACATGTTTATTTAGAACTGCAAAATTTGCTACAGATGGACATAAATCTTATTTCATTTGTCACTGACAACTTGAGACCAAGACTAAGGAATAACTCTTCAAATGACGAAAGAATATTTTCTAATAGAAGTTAGCAGAATGTTTCTCTAATTACAGCTATAACCCTCCTCATATAATAGATAACATAAATGTAATTTAAAATTGTGTGTGTGTGTGTATTCCCACTCAAAAAAATTAGCAATAATGGATATTCATTAAACTGTATGTAGAAGAAAATAAACATCTTATATAATTTCCCATGAAGATATAGTCACTATCTATCTTTTGGGCTATTTCCTTACAGTATTTAATAAAATGTATTTACATGAGAAAAATTAAAATAGAGTTACCATTAGCCAGGCCTCATACTCAATAAATTTAAGCATTATTGATAGCTATTTCTTTCACAAAGAATGCAAAATCCTTTTGTAGCCTATAAAATATCCTTTTATTCTATCTGAATTGCTATAGTTATTATGTTTACAAAGAAGCTAAATGAAAATTTTTCCTTTTTACTTAAAGATTAGATTTTATCCTGCTTATGATAGAATATCCCATGTATTAAAATAAAACTCTTCTACTCCACAGTGTTTGATTCTGATAGTCACCAATAATTTAATAAACAAATCATGACTGTTAGAGAAAGGCTATTAATGGAGTAATTTGGGAAAAATCACAGAACTGTTTAACAGACCAAAAGCCCTGAAAGCTTCTTATGGTTTGTGATCAGGCTAGATTTAGTCCCATTGTCTCTTGAGTGCATCTCCTGAGAGAACCTACCCCTGTTTGGTTAGAGCAGGAGGATTCTTGAGACCCAAGACCCAAGAGTTCCTGGAATTTCAGACCATGTAATCAAAAGCAAGTCAATACACTTTCTGTCTCTATTTCATCAGTAAGATGATAGTAATGGTTCAGAGAATTGAAAGAAAGACAATGATGGCAAAGCATTTTGCAAATACAAGTTCTTAATTGACTGGTCATTAAGGAAACCTATTAGGCAATGATGACTCCTTAGAGACTCCTGTCAACTCATGCCTTTCATCTAAACACAAACCTTCACACATGTTGCTTACTAGTCACACAAACACCTCCCAGGATAAAAGTCCCTCTTCAAAAGCTTTCATCTATAAGCATTTGCTGAGCCAAGAGATTAGTGGCCAATGAAAAAAATGCACCAGAGGTTTGAAAATGCCATTCCAGTGCATGCCAAAAACACGACTTCAGTAAGAACATATGTGACTGATGACTGGTGACAGAAACTAGTCTCACATTTCCCTGAATGGTAACAATGACAATAGCTAATATGCCATATTATTTGTTAAGTGCTTTATAGGCATAATTTCATTTACTCTTCATAGGAATGTCTCATCAAAATCATGATCACACAGATAGGTCAGAAGACTAACTAAATGTTGGTAACAAAATGGAACTTTAAAATGATGTTTCAAATGGGAAGATCTCCAATTCATTATTGGATATTGACAACATAATCCTGACACCCAAACTTGACAAAAAGAGCAAGAAGGGAGAAGGCATGGATCGTTTTAGTTAGTTAGATAAATGCTAGATACATAGAGAAATGATAGATAGATAGACATAGATGAAGTACATATATACATAGATACAGACAGAAGTTACCAGAAAATTGAGTTCTGTAGAATAATCAAGTTTTTAAACATCAGATCCAAGTGGAGTGCTTCATTATGAAATATGAAACAAGGTAACTTTATAATTTTTCACTTCCATAGGCTAAAATAGGAAAAAAATATATAATCACTTCAGATCAGCATTTCCCAATTAGTATTTGTAAATTACATCTAGATTGTTAATAAGTATTCCAAGAAAGGAGGTTCTGGAACTAAATAAGCATTAGAAATCCATACTATGCCTCCCTTTTGAGAGACATAGAGCAAATGCATAAAGTGTCCCAAGGAGTTCTGGTATAAAAAGTTAGTTTAATGGTTTAACCTGGAGTTTTTAAACTTGTTTAACTAGAAAATTCATTTTTATCAGAACATATAGTAATATTCTGAAGAATGGGTTTATGTAACACTGACCTAAGCAGATGCTAAAATGGTATTTAATAAAATTTTTTATTTATTCATGATCAAACATGAATTGACCATTTTGAAATATGTTGTTTTTAAGTTTTAAGAAAAAATTATTTATAGAGAATCATTGGAGAGAATAATGCATAGAAAGATAGATACCAAGATAGACCAGAAATATAAGGACAAAATGTGAATAAGCTTGATAATAGAAACCGTTAGAGGTTTCAACCATTTACAGGTTGAGATCATGCCTTGCTGAGGAAAAAAAATTCTAGAATCACATCATTTGATTTTTTCCTTACTGATGTCCCTTCCTAGCACCATTCTGGCTTCACTGAAACTTTATCCCTTGAAAGCTCTGACTCACATATGGACGAACATGACTTCCCTTAAATCTTTTTGGCCCAGTCGAAATAGGCTCATATTAAAAAAAAAAAATACAGATATTTAAAAGGCAAAAGGGAAATACATTAAAAGAATGGACACCAGATCTCTGGCAATCTGGTGTAGAATACAACTTGAACTTTGATATTAATTGACATCACCCTCTTCTTCTCTTAGAATTGGAGAGGGCTTCTTCTAGGAACTAGTTAATCTGCACATTGTCATTCTGTCCAAGCATGACTGAAGACCTAGACAGATGGAATATTTAATTTCTAATCCAAGAGAAAATGAAACCTATTCTCTTTCCTTGAAAAACTAGATTTTACCCTGTGAGTTCCATTTTCCTGTTTAGTTCATATTTGTCAGGGACAAAAGTTGGCTGGAAGGAAGACCCAGTCTTTCACTCAGAGATTGGTGCTCAGAATTTTCAAGCTTCAAAAAGCTCTAATCATCAGAATACTGTTCAAGAATATTTAGCACTCGGAAAATGAGGAGGAGAAGGATAGTGTTTCTTTTTTTTTTTTTTTTTTAACAAATGTTGCCAAGGAAATATGCCTCAGTGTTAGACTCATTTTCAAACATAACTAGCAAAACGTAGAACTAAGGTAGAAACATTTACACATAACACTGCAGTATACAAATATAATTTTCAGTTTGCCATAACACATAAGGTATATAACAATTATTTAAATAACACTGTAAGGTTGTCAGTGTTACATACTATTTTATTCACTTTATAATAAGGGTTGACTTAGAAGAAACTCTGGACCAGGCATTTTGACAGGCACTGGGGATACAAGATTGATAGATATTGTTTGTTCTCAAGGTGTTTCAATTTGAAATGACAGGAACATAATTAGGGCAAATGCTTTAATGGCTAGATAGAGGTAATTATTCTAACCTTGACATTGTGCTAAGTGCAACTTCCTCGCGAACCACTTTTAATAGGGGTCAAAACTCCCTAAACTCGAATCCCCACATGGCTCTGTCTTGCCCTTTCTGACCCTCAGTTCCACCCTTCTCCAATTTCTAAAATCTTCACATGTGCCCTATGAAAATGAACAGCTGATCATCAGCATTCTCTTCAATGCTTTCTATCTCAATTTCTTTTTCCCCATTTTGCTCCACTGGAAACCTGATTCTCCCCTCTTGACTCTACTTCCCTTGTAGCCCTCTGATGTGAAAGTTGTTTCTCCTATGTCAACATTCATATCATAGGGAAAATGGATATGGGATAGGAAATTTTCTAGATTCTCACTCTTTTTCCAGAACATCTTATTTTCTGTTCACTAAAACACTCTGCTTTGACTGATACCAGACCATATATCCATTGAACCATTATTTTAGAGTTATATAGAAGAGCCTCAGGTTTATCACTTTCATTTCTTGTAGAGTTTAGTTTCCAATTCATCTCATTTTCTAAGCCCTGTCCTAATTTTTAGTAGTTTTGATACCCACGAGGATAACTATTCTACTTCTCTGGCACTGTCAGTTTCTTCTCTCCTCTATACCAATGATCGTGGACTCTAACTGATCTCAGGTCTTCACCCCACTAGGCATATCTTAGACATTTTCATTACTAAAAAAATTGAAACACTTTCATAATTCCTACTGCAAATATCTTATTCTTGAACCTGAACTCCACCCTTTCAGGTTACCCTCTTCTTCACCCTGACTCCAACAACACTTCAATCTCATCTGGACCAACAATGCATGAATTTTGCCACCTGCCTTATATGTTCATTGACTGGTATGGTATTGCTCAAACAATTCTCTTCAATCTCTGCGTAACTATCAGTTTTTTCCCCCTCACTATGTAAAACTCCTTGGGGGAAAAAAAAATCTATTATTTGTTTCCTCTAAAAATTCTCCCATCATTTCTTCTTGAAAACATTTCAATTAGACTTTTGCCCTTGACACTTACTATAACTATTCCTGTCAAGGTTGCAATTGAAGTACACATTACTAAAATTTTATGGTCATATCTCTGTCCTCATCTTACTTGACCCACCAATATCACTGACACAAGGGATCACTTTCTTCTCTTTAAAATACTTCTTTTCTTTTCTTGACTTCTGTTTTGTTTTTTGTTTTGTTTTGTTTTTTCCTCCTACCTAAGTGGCTGGTCTAATCAGTTTCTTTTTTTTTTTTTTATTCTTTCTTTCCAAGACCTCTAATTTTTGATTTGCTGTTCTTCTACAAACTCTTTCCCACTAATATTTACTCTATAATGACTTAATCAAGTCTCATGCCTTTGATTTTAATCTATATGTTAATGGCTCCAAATCCCTCTAGCCTTAGACTTTATCTCTGTTCCCATCTCCTATATTGGAAAAGACACATGCACATGCAGATACACTTTGTAAAGGGTTCTCACTTAAATCCCCCAAGCTTCCAATCTTGTTTTTCCTACAGTTTTCCCATTTAGTAGAAGCCAATTCCATTCTTCTAGTTCTTCCAGTTCTTTAGGTCAAAATCCTTACCTTCACCCTACAGTACTTTTTAAATTTCACAGTCCAATTCAGATAAATCAGAAAGTCCTATCATTTCTATCTTTAAAATGTTCTGAATCATACTGCTCTTCATCGACTATTGCCAAATACTTTGTTCCAAGCCACACTTTTGTTTGCCTAAATTTATAAAATATCATCTAAACTGTCTCACTGCTTCTACCACCACACTCCAGCTTATTCTTTACATAGTCATAATGATCCTTTGGAAAATAAATAAGATCATGCTCCTCTCCTCAACTTCCCCAAAGGATTCTAATCTCAAGCATAGTGACAACCAAAGTACTTCAGTGACTTATAAGACCCTACATATTCTGGTCTCTTATTATCTCTATAATTATAACTCCTATCATACTTCCTTTCACTCACTCAACATTTGCCATATTAATCTCTTGGCTGTTTCTCAAATGAGCAGACCGTTTTTGATCACATTATATGAATCAGAAACACTTACCATCTTTTCTGGCACTCTATCCCATTCATCCTGCTTTATTTTCTCTTCATTGCACTTAACACAATCTGATGAATTATACTTTAAATTTTTTTGTCTGGATTCTTACAATAAAATATAAATTATTTGATGCAGGAACTTTGCTTTGTTCACTGCTGAGTCTCTAACACCAAGAATATGCCTGTCTGATAATAAGTACTTCATAAATATTTACTGAATAAGCGAATAATAAGTCAAAAATGTGAATTATCAGCACCATTCTTTTTTCTTACTGCCAGACTTACATATCCAATTGTCACAGGATTTTTATAGGTGTATATTCAAAAGGCACCATATATGAAATCCCTTCCTAGTCTGCTCCTTTTCTTATCTTTCTTATTTTATTCTCTATACTATTTCTATCTTAGTTAATGGTACCCCAAACCAATCTAAACTTGGATGACTCTCTCTTCTTCAATCTCACTTTACATTATCCAGTTTATCAATCAAGTTCCGTTAATTCTACCTCTTCAATATCTCGCAAGCCAGTCTTTTATTTATCAAGTTCACTGCTGGTGTCAATGTATCGGGACCCATTATTTTTCACTTAGATATTTATAGTACCCCTTTAACTGGAATCTGTTATTTCTTCCTAACTCTTTCAAATCCATCCTTCATATTGTTAGCAGAATGACTATTACAAATACAGATTCTGCTTTGTTATCTTGACTCCCATATCATGCTATGCATACTTTCATTAAAGTACTTCTCATGGTATATTTCAATTAATCATTCCCAGATTGCATTTTCCAATCAAACTGATAATGTACAGTCATTCATCAGTGAAACCAAAGCTAATAGCGATAGAGTGACTTGCCTAAGTTCCCAGTAAGTAACTAGATTCTAGGTTTGTGATTTTTACTGCAGGATACTCCATTTTATATAAATATACTTTCCCATGACTAAAATTTTATTTAAGTAACATGAAATGGATAAGTTGATTAGTTATTTAAGTAGAAAAAAAACTTCATCTTTTAATATAATCATCTCTATATTTCAGATTACGATTATGTAATTCTGTTCTTCTCTATGAGAGTTCCAGTACTTAGAATTGACACATTGTTAGTGCTCAATAAATATATTTTTAAATGAACGAATAAATGAGTGAATAGTTTCTGAAATGTTTCCAGTTTGAGATAAAATTCACATTGAAACTCTGTGAATTTACTGGTTCACATTAGGAATTTCACATTATAAGCCTATCATATAGGCAAAGCAGATTGAATATTCAATTGGATATTTAATTTTTATTTTATATAACTTTTGTATTATACAAAAGTATTAAGATAGTCTTTTACATATAAAAGCAAAATGGAGAATAGGGAAAACTTTTAGTCAAATATAAAGTTCTCCCACTCCAAATCTTTTATGTATCATATATTTCTAAATCATTACTATATATGTATATAAAACATATGTTTATGTAACATATATACACACACATTAATTTATATATGTTTAAGTAAATGCATATGTTTTAGTAAATAATGTTAATTAGATCAAAATATTTGGATTCATTTATAATTTTTTCACATTTCCTTAAAGGTAAAGACATAGAGAGCCATAACCATGGGCTTTTCTTGATATGCAACCAAAATAAGAATGGAAAAGTGAAAAAATACATTGTTTTTCTCTTTTTTCCAAATTGTTTTTCTTGTGTGTTGCCCCCCCCCCCCCCTTTTAAGTTTGGGAAACCAGGCACATGTTTATTTTCATGCCCTTTATAACTGAAAGATATCCACGTAAGTCTCTGCTGGCTTAAAAATTGCATATTTTTTTGTCTAAATAAGTGATCATCCTGTTTTCTTTGTTTAGAAGGATCTACCTGTGACATTCCAGTCAGTAAAAAGTATTAATTTATATGATATTTTAAATATAATTTATCATCAGATTGATTAATGTTAATCACAAACATAACTGAAAAAATTAAAAATGACTGCACTCTAAAATAGTTGTTTTTCCTCCATATTAAAGTTATAAATCTCAATAGAAGTATAGTTCATTTTTTTTCAAAGTAAATTAGTAGAAAAGCAAAAGAAGTGGGGCAAATTGGGCTTTTAGCAAACTCTATGTCCAAATACAGATGAATACGTGATCTTTAAAAAGTATGGGAGAAACTTCAATGGATGAGGAGTCAAGATGGCGGAGAAGTAGCAGGCTGAGACTACTTCAGCTAGCCGGAGATAAGCTAGATAGCTTATCTAAAGATTGCAAATGCCTGAAAATCCATCGGCAGATAGAAAAGAAGAAGAACAGCAATTCTGAAAACAGAAAAACAACCACTTTCTTAAAGGTAGGACCAGCGGAGAAGTGAATCCAAAGCGACGGGAAGATAGACCCGGGGGGAGGGGCGGGCTTCCGGCAGGCGGCAGAGCAACGGCGCACAAAATCAGGACTTTTAAAAGTCTGTTCCGCTGAGGGACATCACTCCAGAGGCTACCCGGGGCGAAGCCCACGCGGCGTCAGCGTGGACTCAGTTCCCGCAGGGTCACAGAAGGATCGGGGGTGTCTGAGTGTCGCAGAGCTTGTGGGTATTGGAACGGGAAAGCCGGCTACAGAGACAGAGCGGACAGTAAGCTCACAGCTCGGTGTTACCTTGAACCGGTCGCAGGCTCGGTGAGCTTAGAGCGCGGCTGGAGGTCGGGCAGACGGGAGTAATTGGGCGCTGTTCTCTGAGGGCGCACTGGGGAGTGGGGCCCTGGGCTCTCGGCTCCTCCGGGCCGGAGACCAGGAGGCCGCCATTTGTATTCCCATCCTCTGGAACTCTACAGAAAGCGCTCAGGGAACAAAAGCTCCTGAAAGCAAACCCTAGTGGATTACTCACCCCGGCCCCTGATAAGGGTGGTGCAATTCCGCGTGGGGCAAAGACACTTGAGAATCACTACAAGAGGCCCCGCCCCCAAAAGATCAACAAGAAATCCAGCCAAGACCAAGTTCACCTACCAAGGAGTGCTGTTTGAATAGCAAGGAGAGCAGAAGAATTCCAGAGGAGGAGAAAGCAAAGCACAGAACTCATGGCTTTTTCCCTGTGATTTTTTTTAGTCTTGCAGTTAATTTAATTGTTTTCTTTTTCATTTTTTGTTTTTTTTTCTCGCCTTCTGATAAAATTTTTTTTAACTTTTACCTTTTTCTTTTTTAACGTTTTTTAACTAGTTTATCGAATATATATATTTTTTTTCTTTTTTATATTTTTCTTATTTGTTTTCTTTTTTTTAAATTCTTTTCTTTTTTTTTTTCTTTTTTCTTATTTTTTTTCTTTCTTCCTTTTTGAACCTCTTTTTATCCCCTTTCTCCACCCTAACGATTTGGGATCTCTACTAATTTGGTAAAAGCATATTTTCCTGGGGTTGTTGCCACCCTTTTA
>NC_081557.1:73743911-73744420 GCF_022355385.1 Mustela nigripes | reverse complement strand
GCCTCTTGTTCTTTTTTTTCTTTCTTCCTTTTTGAACCTCTTTTTATCCCCTTTCTCCACCCTAACGATTTGGGATCTCTACTAATTTGGTAAAAGCATATTTTCCTGGGGTTGTTGCCACCCTTTTAGTATTTTACTTGCTCCTTCATATACTCTTATCTGGACAAAATGACAAGACGAAAAAATTCAACAGAAAAAAAAGAACAAGAGGCAGTACCGTAGGCTAGGGACCTAATCAATACAGACATTGGTAATATGTCAGATATAGAGTTCAGAATGACAATTCTCAAGGTTCTAGCTGGGCTCGGAAAAAGGCATGGAAGATATTAGAGAAAACCTCTCGAGATATAAAAGCCCTTTCTGGAGAAATAAAGGAACTAAAATCTAACCAAGTTGAAATAAAAAAAGATATTAATGAGGTACAATAAAAAATGGAGGCTCTCACTGCTAGGATAATGAGGCAGAAAAGAATTAGTGATATAGAAGACCAAATGACAGAGAATAAAGAA